>NC_022012.1:74594281-74600121 GCF_000317375.1 Microtus ochrogaster | reverse complement strand
CCTCAGCTTTTACAAGTCATTCTGTTGCACTTAGACTTAACAGCAACAGCTGAGTACAGCTTTCAGGCTTGAGCTCGTGCAACTCTTCCTGTTGAGGGTCACACTCAGTGTGGTCCCAGATCAGGGATGGAACAAGCCAATTGCTTAGAACTATGCCAGAAATTCAGGTTCAGCTAGACCCAGTCCTCCTCAGAAACTGGTGGTAGGACCCAGCAATCTGTCCAGCATCCCTGGAGACTCTAATCCTATTGAATATAAGTACTTACACAGCACAAAGAAAAGAGGCTTACAGATGGGAGTGAACACAGTGTAGAAATGCCTGATTCCCCGCTGCTTCTGCGGGAAAACCAGCTGGCTTTCTGGAGAGATAGCACATACCTATGGGGATTCCTGAAGGTTTGTTTTCCAGAGCAATTGTGTTCAATTAGGAATGGATGAATCTACTGTAAAAAGTTAACAGTGAAAGGTGTGTGTGTGTGAGAGAGAGATTTATAATACTTTTAGAATCTTTATCTTCATAAAACATTTTGAATTCTAGTAAATTTTCAGTAGACTAGTAAATTATTTTTAAAGTAACAATGAAAGAAAACAATTTATTTAGATTATTGTAATAAGTGAGTTCAGTTCTAGATAGTAAGATCTTATCTAGGGCTGGGGACACTGGATTGCATCCAGTATCGATGCTTAAAATAAATCTTATCCTCGCTTATTTATAAACTACACTGTTGCTGAAGCTGGTTGATTCCAGTTATTTTTCAATCTGATAGATAAAAATGCTTTTGCAAATTTCTACAAAAGATCTAAAATAGTACCACGCTAACATTGCACTGGCTGCAGGAGAGAAATAAAGTTAATCTCTTCCAAGTAGGCAAATGAGGTGCGATGTAGGATCTTTTTCCCTGAGGAATTACTATAAGAAAATAATTCTCTTACTTTAAGGAAAGTGCACAATGCAGTCTGATCAGGACACTATCCCAATCGTGTGTAATTTGGCCTTTTACCTTTTGGACAAGATCAACTTTTAGCCATAAGCAAAACCAATCTCATTATTATCAGTAGCAAAATAAAGACCAAACAAGCCCAAGTCAGGGGCATCGGGTGATTCTGTATGAGGGGAACTCTGTGTGTTGCTGGCCTTGTCAGCACTGCACTAGTACTGATTTGTGCTGTGATTTGGCAGATCTGGGTTGATGAAGTCAGAAAGCTGGTGTACTTTGAAGGCACCAAAGACTCTCCTTTGGAACATCACCTGTATGTGACCAGTTACACAAACCCTGGCGAAGTGGTGAGGCTGACTGATCGAGGCTACTCACATTCCTGCTGCCTCAGTCAGGTACTGTGTCCCAGTTGGGAGGGATTCTGTCATAGAAATTGTCATACAAATTCCCTTTGAGTAATGTGAAAATTGGTGACATTGGCCCACAGAAGCCTTGTCTAGGAAAAGCACTGTGTGTTTGTGTTGTATGACGTTTTACTCTTTTGGCTTTGAGGGGGCTTACCACCCAGCTCCCAAGTAAATCACATACAGAGACTTTATTCTTACTTATGAATGCTTGGCCTTAGCTTGGCTTGTTTCTTGCCAGCTTTTCTTAAATTATCCTGACCACCTTTTGCCTCTGGTCTTTTTCATTTTCTTACTTCTGTATATCTTACTTTCACTCTTATTCCGTTGCTGGCTAGGTGGTTGCCCCTGACCTCCTCCTCCTCATTGCTTGCCCTCTTCCTCATTTCTCCTTCTATTTATACTCTATGCCTGCTAGTCCCACCTGTCCTTGCTCCTGCCTCGCTATTGGCCGGCCATTCAGCTCTTTATTAGACCATCAGATGTTTTAGACAGGCATAGAATCAGAGCTTCACAGAGTTAAACAAATGCAGCGTAAACAAAAGTCACACACGTTAAAATAATATTCCCCAACATGTTTGACTGAGTTGTCAAACTCCCATTGCTGTAGCACTGGTGTGTATGATCATGGTAGCCTTCCTTGCCTTTCCCATGGAAAGCTCTTGTTGTCTCTCTTTTCTCTAGCATTGTGACTTCTTTATAAGTAAGTACAGCAACCAGAAGAACCCGCACTGCGTGTCCCTCTACAAACTCTCAAGTCCTGAAGATGACCCAGTTCGTAAAACAAAGGAATTTTGGGCCACCATTTTGGATTCAGCAGGTATCCCTTACCCCTGAACCTAGGCTTAACTAAGATTGGTACCAGAGTGCACTGTGTTGGGGTCTTGTGTCCATGTCTCTTGGGCTGTCTTCCAATTGCTCAGCCCTGCCTATCCCTGAGCTGCTGAGCTTCAGGTGAACCTCATTTCCCGTTCTGTAAATTGCTGAATGAGCTGGGTTTCCTCTTCTCTAAGCAGGAAGATGTCTAGAAAACCTTTTTAAAAAGCAGATTGAGGGCCGGGCGGTGGTGGCGCACGCCTTTAATCCCAGCACTTGGGAGGCAGAGGCAGGCGGATCTCTGTAAGTTCGAGACCAGCCTGGTCTACAAGAGCTAGTTCCAGGACAGGCTCCAAAGCCACAGAGAAACCCTGTCTCGAAAAACCAAAAAAAAAAAAAAAAAAAAAAAAAGCAGATTGAGATAATGTATTCTGAACTTAGTAAGACACTTTGAGCAGCGAGGTTGACCCTTTAGGGAATAACTAGTTGGTTGCTTTCTCTAAGTTCCGAAGTCTTTGCAGTAGCCATCTTAGTAGTGGCCAGCACACTTGTTCACTGTGTGAGCAAAGAGGACTGCTGTCCCAGACTCTCATTCTGTAGCCCAGGCTTGACCTTACTATGGAACCCAAACTATCCTTGAACTCAACAGTCCTCCTACCTTGGCCTCTCAAATGCTAGTGTTTCAGGCATGAGCTACCATGTGGTCTTTTTTTAACTCTTGCTTTCTGTATTAGTTACTTTGTAAATTGCTCTGACAAAGTCCCTGACAAGAGCATCTTATGCCAAAGGTTCCTTATCTCAGGCAGAAGCAGGATCTCTGTGAGTTCAAGGTCAACCTGGTCTACAGAGTGAGTTTGGGGACAGGTTCCAAAGTAACACAGAGAAACCATGTCTTGGAAAACCAAAGAAAAGGTTTGTTTTGTCTCACAATATAAAGTAGAGCCTGAAATGAAGTGGTGGCAGGAGCCCCAGGAGACTCACATTGTGTCCAGGCAGAAAGGAAAGAGACAGGGTCTGCTGCTCAACTCCCTTTCTCCTTTGCACTCTGTTAGGGACCCCAGCCTAAAAATGCCACCCACATTTAGAGTCAATCTTCCTCAACTAACCTAATCTAGAAACCCCTCATAGACACACCCAGGGGTTCAGTTTTTCAGCTGACAAGATCACCTATCACCATCTTTTTGAAAATTTTATTTGTGTGAGTTTTGTGTGTGTGCGCTGCGTGTGTGCACGCCACATGTATGTAGGTATATATGCCACATGTATGTCATAGAGACTAGAGAGGGCTTTGGATCCCTTGGAGCTAGAGTTACAAGCAATTGTGATACCTGGTATGGATGCTGAGAACTAAACTTGAGTCCTCTAAAAGAGCAGCAAGTGCTTTTATCCGTTAAACCCCCTTTCCAGCCCCTACAATTTCTTTCTTCCTTCCTTCTTTCTTTCCCTTCCTTCCTTCCTTCCTTCCTTCCTTCCTTCTCTTTTTATAGTTTATTTACTTCTATTCATTTGCATTGATATTTTGCCTGCATGTATGTCTGTGTGTGTTGTTAGATCTTGGAGTTAGGGACAGCTATGAGCTGCAGTGTGGTTGTTGGGATTTGAACCCAAGTCCTCTGGAAGAGCAGTTAGTGCTTTTAACTACCAAGCCATCTCTCCAGCCCCTGCCCTACAATTTCTTAAATGTAAAGAATAAACTTTTTTAAGTGTCTTTTAACTCACTTTATCTTCAAATCTACTTCTATGTTAAATGTTTTCACTCCTTACACTTGACTAAGAGATCAAAGCATTAATTTGGGTTTGGGGAGATGGCTTAGTGGATAAGAGTGCTTGTTGTCCTACTATGAAGTCCTAAGTTCAGATCATGAGCACCCACATAAAAGCCAGGTAGAATTGTGAGCCTGTAACTCACTCAGTGCTGAAGAGGACAGAGGTGGATCCCAGGGGCTTGATGTCCAGTCAGCCTCGCAGAAGTGCAAGCTTCTGATACAGGGAGTGTTTCGAGGCCATAAGGTAGAGGGAGGACACTGATGTCTTTCTTTTGCTGTCACGTAAGTGTGCACAGGCATAGATAGGATCTTGAACGCTTGCACCTTCACACACACACATCATATTGCGGCACACACACTAACAATAATAATAATAAACTAGATGTGGTAGTGTACCCCTTTAATCTTAATCTTAGCACCCAGGAGACTAAGGCAGGTGGATCTCTGTGAGGTCAAGGCCAACTTGATCTACAACTGAAGTTCCGGGACAGCCAGGGCTATGTAGAGATACCCTGTTTCAAAATTAGATAGATGATAGATAGATAGATAGATAGATAGATAGATAGATAGATAGATAGATAGATAGATAGATAGATAGGAAGGATGGATTTTTTTTTAAAAATTTAAACTATTTAGACCAAAGCATTTGTGCATATTTTAATTTTAAAGTCGGGGAGCACAATTGCCAATATGGTAATAACCTCTCATGGGGACTTCACTGTGCACAGGCATTGAGGGGAGGTGGTGGTGCACGCCTTTAATCCCAGCACTTGGCAGGAAGAGGCAGGCAGATCTCTGTGAGTTCGAGGCCAGCCTGGTCTACAGAGGGAGTTCCAGGAGAGCCAGGGCTACACAGAGAAACTCTGTCTCGAAAAACCAAAAAGAAAAAAAAAAGGAAACAAGTGTGTGTTGAGCACCTGCTATAAGCAGACTAAATTGACTAAGTTAAACATAGGGTTTTTGTTCCCTACTCCCCCAACTTTTTGCAAAGTTGCTGATCAGGTAGGTGTGTGCTTTAACCACCAATAAGTGAAGACTGAACCTAGCACTGGATATTTGTTTAGTTCTGCATATAAACACCTCCTAGGCTCCAAAGGTTACTCAAAATTCAGTGTCTGACTCTGAAAAAGACAATAGATGTTCATTCATTTTGTTTTAAAAATACCTGTTAGATAAGCAATAAACTGATAACCTGAGAGAGGGATAGTAGTTATTGGGAGGAGAGTTGAATTTAGATACTTGCTTCTTTGACTTCAGATTGCAGGCGCCTCTGAGAACTTCTTTACAGGCTCTGTTTCTACCCACAGGTCCTCTCCCTGACTATACTCCTCCAGAAATTTTTTCTTTTGAAAGTACTACTGGATTTACACTGTATGGGATGTTGTATAAACCTCATGACCTACAACCTGGGAAGAAATACCCCACTGTACTCTTCATATATGGTGGTCCTCAGGTGAGTATAGAAACTCTGTGTGTGTGTGTGTTTTAGGTGATTTTTATTTTATATTTATGAAGATTTTTATCTACATGTATGTCTGTGCACCATGTGCATGCCTCTGATGCCTGCAGCGAAATCTCTGGTAACTTACATTTGTATTCATTCATTTCCAAAATAGTAGTTAGCAATAGGTCCTATCTTAAACACATTGAGAAGAAATTAGACCTGTTAAGCCTCCTCCCCAGGCAGAAGGAACAATAAACAAGGTCGTGGAGGAAGAACCCCTTGATATTGTTGGTGTAGGAGGGACTCAGCTCACAGTGGGAGGAGAGAGGTAGACTCAGGTCTTGCACATCAGAATTTTTACTCATTGAACCATTTCTTTTTTTTTTTTAAATATTTATTTATTTATTATGTATACAGCATTCCTTCCATGTATGTCTGCAAGCCAGAAGAGGGCACCAGACCCCATTACAGA
>NC_022012.1:74590283-74594156 GCF_000317375.1 Microtus ochrogaster | reverse complement strand
TTCCTTCCTTCCTTCCTTCCTTCCTTCCTTTTTTTATTTTTTTGAGATAGGGTCTCAATGTGTGACTTTGGCGGACCTGGAACTTGATCTCAATGTGTAGCTCTGTCTGGCCTGGAACTTGATTTATAGACCAGAATAGCCTCGAACTCAAAGAGATCTGCCTGCATCTATCTCCCAAGTGCTGGGATTAAAGGCGTGCGCCACCACTACCTGTCCCTAAACTCTTTTCATTATCTTTAGCAGGAGGATATGTCAAACAGAGATTAAAATATAATATAAACTGGGCCTGGTGGTGCATACCCGTAATCCCAGCTTTGGGGGAGATAGGGGGCAGAGGCAGGAGGATTGAAAGTTCCAAAATCGGACTCACCTACTAAGTGAATTCAAGTCCAGCCATGGCAGCTTAGTGATACTCTCTCTTTTAAGAGTAAAAAGGGACCTGGGGATGCAACTCAGTGGTAATTGCCTATCATGTGCAGGGCCCTAGGTTCAACCCCCACATTTGCCAAATACACACAGACACAATACACCAGTAACCTAGTCGTCTGTTATCAGACATTGTTCAGTGCATGTGCTCTCTTTCATAACACTAGCAGTGCAGTAGTTGTTTATATAACATTACCCCAAATACAGGAGTAATGTACCATGTCATGCCAGCTGTGCTGGCATTAGGTGACAGGAGCGTCTCGGCTCCGTCACGATCCCATGGGACTGCCATTTTATGAGTGCCCTGAGCTGATTGAAACATGAGCATACTGCATGTGATTGAACTGTCTTTTCATTAGATAAAACTCCATTTCTAATAAAACACCAAGATGCATTTATGTTCTTGGTCAGTTTGAAGTGTAGTCTCTAGGGTAATAAAGTAATTTAAAAATGATACTTTCACACTAATTTGTCTAACAGGAAAAAGATAACTGTGCTTATCTTATCGCAGTGTTTATTAAAGGCTACATCTTGTCAGGCAGTGGTGGTGCATGCCTTTAATTCCCAGCACTGGAGAGGCAGAGACAGATGGATCTCTATGAGTTCGAGGCCAGCTTGGTCACCAGAGATAGTTGCAGGACATCCAGAGCTGTTACACAGAGAAACCCTGTCTCGTTAGATAGATAGATAGATAGATAGATAGATAGATAGATAGATAGATAGATAGATAGATAGATAGATAGATAGGTAGGTAGGTAGGTAGGTAGGTAAGTAGATAGACAGACAGACAGACAGACAGATAAGCTACATATTTCCACTGTCACTCAGCAGCAACTCCGGAAGAGACAAGCAGGGAGGGAAGATGTTTTAATTGTCCTTTTCACTGTTACTTGAATGGCATAACTCTTCAGAGTATATAATTCAGCTTGGGGTAGATTAACTTTCTTCCCTTACTTAAAACTTAAGTATTGGGCTGGAGATATGGCTCAGCAGTTAAGAGCACTGATTGCTCTTCCAGAGGACCCGGGTTCAATTCCCAGCACCCACATGGCAGCTCACAACTGTCTGAAAATGCAGTTCCTCAAGATCTGACACCTTCACACCAATGCACATAAAATAAAGTTATATAAATCATTAAAAAAAATTTTTAAACTTAAGTATCTGCTCTAGAGTGAAGTCTGGTATTTGTTGTGAAGGTTTGAGAGTGAAACTAAGCGTGGAACAGCATAAACATGCAAAGACTTGAGTAAATTTCAAATTGTATCACTTCACACTTACATTTTAAAGGCAAGATAATAGTAAGTACATTCAGCCTTCTGACTTCTGCAGTCTTTCTGTCTCACAGTTTATATGCTGCTGCATAAGATCACTGAAGCTGTTTCTTCTCCAGGTGCAGCTGGTGAACAATCGATTTAAAGGAGTCAAGTATTTCCGCCTGAACACCCTGGCCTCCCTAGGTTATGTGGTTGTGGTGATAGACAACAGAGGATCCTGTCACCGAGGGCTTAAATTTGAAGGCGCCTTTAAATATAAAATGGTGTGTGAGCATAGAACACTTTCTTCTCCAGATGTTTTCATTTTCTTACACTTTATTCTAGTTGGGGGAGGACCTGAGTGACAGAGTGAGGAAGAATGTGTTAGAATTGAGCAGTGGGATGAAAGGTTTGCCTTACAGTAGGCTCACTCCTGTCTACCTGTCTGCCTCCCAGGAGCTGAGGTAGAGCCACTTCTGTTAGAATGCCCTGTCCAGTCTGGACTTTGACCTTGGCCATAGGCAATCCCATATACTCCTCAGGAATGCCTGAGGTTTGTTCTGTCCTCTGTGAAGAGGGAAACAACTGGGTAGTTTCCTCCTTGTGACAAGCCTCTTTCTCTCTGCAGGAAGCTTTAAGTGCTACCTTTTAGAGATGCCCCCGGTCCTTTCTGCGGCTGTGGGAAATGATGACAGTCCGATGTTCCTTTTGCACAGTAAGGCAGTCCCTGTGGCTGCCAGTGTGTTGGACATGCTGAGTAAGAAATGGGATGGTCTCCCACAGCCAGTTCTTTGACTTATGTTGTATTCTCATGTAAGTTTTTTTGTTGTTGTTGATTTACTTTTTGGTTTGGCTCAGTGAGGTGAGACTGTGCGCTGGCAGGCCAAGTGACACCTTGGGTGGTACTGGTAGGAATGAGGACATCTAGAGCTTTGCTAGAAGTATCGTGCTGGGAGAAAGGAAGGTCAGGCTTCAGGGGTAATGCCCTTTGCTTTACTTCACTAAGTGCTAAAAGGAGAAGTAAATTTCATCAATCTCTTAAAGGGGCTGAATTTTTGTCTTTGGATAGAGGAAGGCTTGTTACAAGGAAGTTGCTGGCCTCTTAGCAGACAACAGAACAAATGGAGTGGGAGACACCCTGCAGCTAGGGACAGCATGGGCAGGAAAGAACTCCATGACTATGGAAACTAAACTCTTCACAGGGCAGCAGGTTCTTAACTATAAATGCTTTTTTTTTTTAATTTCTTGAGGGAAAATAGAATATCAGTTGTTAATAAACTCTAATCTGAGAAAGGAAACCCTCCAGGAGTTTTTAGTTAAAAACATAGAGCAGGTTTAAAGAGTTCTCTAAGACTGGTGTGCATCAGAGCCAGTGAACTGTTTCCCCGTGTTTGACAGGGTCAAATAGAAATAGATGATCAAGTGGAAGGACTCCAGTACCTAGCGTCTCAGTATGACTTCATTGACTTGGATCGTGTGGGCATTCACGGCTGGTCCTATGGAGGCTACCTCTCCTTGATGGCACTGATGCAGAGATCAGATATCTTCAGGGTATGTGGCTACTATTGTATTTGTTTTTGTAATTGGCCAGAATTCTCTGTTAATTGAAGGCACATGAAAATCATTTTTCTGAAGGGTCAGGTGTTATCAGTATTGTAGAATGTTGGGTTTATGTGTTTTACAACATGGGAAATGTATCTTTAGTGTTAACACAGATTTAAAACAAATGTCAGCTTGATCACCAGTTTATAACTACTTATTTATGCCAAAGATTGATAGTATGATTAGTAAAGCACACATATACTTTCTGGATTGCAATTGCTTGTTTAATTACTAAACTGTGTCTTTGCCCGATACCCTGGTATGTTCCTAACAACTAGCACTGCTTAGCATGAGTAAATCCTCAATAGATCTGTGTTCAGTACAGGGCCCTGGGCTGGTCTCCAGCACTTAAAAAAAAAAAGAATGTTGACTGAACTGAATTTTATTTATTTGACAGTGAGGTTTGTACCTAGGGCCTCTTGCATGCTGAGGCACATGCTCTACCACCAAGCTACAGACCCAGATCACTGAGTGAACTGAATCTTTACATGCTTATAATTCTTTTTTTTTTTTTTTTTTTTTTTTTTTGATTTTCGAGACAGGGTTTCTCTGTAGTTTTTGGTGCCTGTCCTGGAACTAGCTCTTGTAGACC
>NC_022012.1:74587060-74589777 GCF_000317375.1 Microtus ochrogaster | reverse complement strand
GAGATGTCTCTGCAGGTAAACCTGCCACTAAGCCTGACAACCTGAGTTTGATCCCCAGGACTTAAGAAGTGGAAAGAGAGAACCTCCTAAAAGTTGTCCTCTGACCTCTACAGCCATGACATGCCTCATGTGCACCCACATAAATTTACACATACTTGTGCACATACAAATAAATAAAGATATAATTTATTTAATGTTAAAAAAAGGAAGAAAGGGTCTAGTGAGGTGGCTCAGCAGGTAAACTACCTGCACCAAGCCTAATGAACTGAGTTCAGTGCCCCGACACAGTGGAAGAACAAACTCTGACTTCATATACATGACCACACACTCAGACAACTAAATAGCTAAGTGTAAACAAGAAAAAAGGTAATGAAAATTTGAATTAGGAGCAGTACGTTTTTTTTTGTTGTTGTTTGTTTTTTTTCTGTCAGGGTTTCTCTGTGTAACAGCCCTGGTTGTCCTGGAACTCACTTTGTAAACCAGGCAGCCTCAAACTCAGAGAGATCCACCTGCTTCTGCTTTTGCTTCTGCCTCCCCAGTGCTGGGACTAATGGTATGCACCATGCCCTGCTTAAGAGTAGTAATTTTTTGTTTTGTTTGTTTGTTTTTCGAGGCAGAGTTTCTCTGTGTAATAGCCCTGGTTGTCCTGGAACTAGCTCTTGTAGACCAGGCTGGCCTCGAACTCACAGAGATCTGCCTGCCTCTGAAGTGCTGGGATTAAAGGCGTGCGCTACTACCACCTGGCTAAGAGTAGTAATTTTTATATTAGTAATATGATTTTATTTTACAAAGAGCAATTTTTTATCATTTGTTTTGGGGGTTTGTGTGTGCTCTCAAGCTGGCTTTTCTGGTGTAGCTGAAGATGGTCTTGAACTTCTGATCCTCCTGTCTCTACCTTCTGTGTGCTGGAAGGTGTGCACCTCCATGCCCTGTTTATGAGAAGTAATCTTTAGAAACAAAATAGCGAGACATGGTAGCACACACCTTTAGTCCTAGGACCTGAGACATAAAAATAGAAGGATTGCCAGCTTGGGGCCTGCCTGGGATACATAAAGAAACACTATCTTTTAAAAAAAAATAAATTTAATTAGAATATCTAAATATAAAACTATATAGGAGCCTTAAATGAGGCAATTGTTTTAAACTCTAAATTGAAAAAAAAAAAAAGAAAGCCGGGCGATGGTGGTGCACGCCTTTAATCCCAGCACTCGGGAGGCAGAGCCAGGTGGATCTCTGTGAGTTCGAGACCAGCCTGGTCTACAGAGCTAGTTCCAGGACAGGCTCCAAAACCACAGGGAAACCCTGTCTCGAAAAAGCAAAAAAAAAAATAAAAAATAAAAATAAAAAAAAATAAAAAAGAAGAAAAGAAAAGGCTCAAAGGAAGGGGAAAACATGAAACAGTAGGTGCTTTTTTAAAAATGAAGTTGGCAGTTGTCACACCTATTTCCAGTGGGGGATAGTTTTCACAGAGGTCCTCTTACTTTTGTTCAGTATCTGCTTTGAATAAAGAGACTCAGTTTATATTTCAGCTGTCCCAGATTTAGGGGTTAGTGTTGGTTGTGCCTGTGGCACATGAAGCTTACTGACTCACAGAGTATCAGATTTGTGACCTTGGCACCTGATTTCAGGTTTCTGAAATGTGTGTCCAGTATTTAGGACTAAAGCCTTGCAAAGATAATTTTAGCTTATACATTTGCCGTTGTAAGTTCTGTCTGCTAGCACTCTTTTCTGGGACACAGCTGACGTCTGTGTTGTCATATGCAGGTTGCTATTGCTGGGGCCCCAGTCACTCTGTGGATCTTCTATGATACAGGATACACGGAACGTTATATGGGTCACCCTGACCAGAATGAACAGGGTTATTACTTAGGATCTGTGGCCATGCAAGCGGAGAAGTTCCCCTCAGAGTAAGTTCATGCTTTAAAATGAAGGTTGGCGATTTAAAATGGTGTTTTAAAAGCTTTAAGAATGATGATAAGGGAGGTGGAGAGTTGGCTCAGAGGTTAAGAGTACTGGTTGCTCTTGCAGAGGTCCTGAGTTCAATTCCCAGCAACCACATGGTGGCTCACAACCATCTGTACTGAGATCTGGCGCCCTCCTCTGGCGTGTGGGCATACATCAAGGCAGAATGTTGTATACATAATAAATAAATCTTTAAAAAAAAATGATGATAAAAACTAAATACTGAAAATTAAACTAAGATTAATATTTTATAAATACTAAAAAGTTCCTTTTTCCACCTCCTCCTCAGTACTGGGGATTGAGCCCAAACCATTGTGTAGACAAATGTTCTATCACTAACTGCTAAACTGCTCGAGTGGGATGGATGTCACTCAGAACCAGATTAAAAGCTATTTCAGATACTGTACTGGGAGAAGAATTTTTATGTATTTATGGTTATTTATTTATCTTTATAAATAGTATTTGAGGCATTTACTTACACTGAAGGAAATTAAGTTCGTAATTGTGTCAAAATGGAAGGAAGTCTATGTCAGAAACAGGGTCTTCACACAAAGGTGTTCTAGGAACATGCAGTACATATTCATAAGAAACTAAAGATGCTTTTCATTACATGTGGCATCTGATTGCTGTAATACAGAGTTAATGTTGAAAACAATGAGTCCTCAACCTGACAGTACAGTAGCATTAACTGTCGTCAGTTTAAAGGAGCTAAGTGGTCAGCCCTAATGCTCTTCTTTTTTTTTTTAATTTATTTA
>NC_022012.1:74577203-74586693 GCF_000317375.1 Microtus ochrogaster | reverse complement strand
GAAAGAACATCCCCATTGTCTCAGAGTGTGGGTGTACCCCTCGCGGTCCTGAGTTCCTTGCTTAATGCTCTTCTTCTGTCTTGACTAATCTTCCAATATTTTTTTCCTCCAGACCAAATCGCTTACTCCTCTTACACGGATTCTTGGATGAGAATGTTCATTTTGCACACACCAGTATATTGCTGAGTTTTTTAGTGAGGGCTGGAAAACCGTATGACTTACAGGTGGGTTGTTCACATTTTCAAATTCAGTGTGGTGGTGAATAGTGAAAGATTACCCTGGAATCTAACAAAATGAGGACTGAGACTAAGTTTATAGCTGTGTTTGCACTCTGCCCAAGAACACTACAGTAATAAGTATAGTTACCAGACTTTAGTTGATAAAAATTAAGATTCTCCTGAAGGCTGACTGAAACATGGGCCTGTCCAGTTAAATGGCTTATGTGTCTGTGTTTGTTCAGCCTGTAGGCCTGGAAATAGCTTCCAAACCAACCCTCCCACTGCCTTTCTTTGCTTCCGTTCTCCCATTTCATGGGTGAGAAAATATTACATGACCTCGTTGTTATAAGAGGGTTTCGCAGACTTGATTGTGGGACTGGAGAGATGACACATCAGGTGACTCACAGCTGCCTGTAACTGCAGCTCCAGGAGATCTGACGCCCTCTACTGGTCTCCATGAACTCTTGTGTACAAATGCTGGATATACATACACTTAGACACACACACACATGCACATAAAAGATAAATTTTTTAAAGATATGATTTCGAGATCATTTACTATTCATTTTTTTACATTGTCATGTGAATAAAAACTAATGGGTTGCCCTCCTTCATAGCTCCTTTGTGCAAAATAAATAAACGAATAAAGATTTTTGAGTGGCCAGGCGATGGTGGCCTAACCTTTAATCCCAGCACTTGGGAGGCAGAGGCAGGCAGATCTCTATGAGTTTGAGGCCAACCTGGTCTACATAGTTAGTTCCAGGTCACCTAGAGCTGTTAAACACAAAGAAACCTAGTCTTGGGGGAAAAATTATTTTTTGAGAAGGTTTTAGGAGAATCTGATTTTAGACAGGTATAGTGTCTATGAGCCCATGTCCTGGAAGGTAGAGTCAGGAAGTTCAGGAACACAGTACTACATAGCAAGTTAGAGGCTAGGCTACGTGAAATCTCCCCAGAACAAGTGTGTTTGTGTGTGTGTTTGTGCGTGCGTGCACACGCACATGCCACTTAATTCCTCTTGTTCTTTAAGATTGTATGTTCATGAGAAATTACAACCTTTCCTTTTCTTTTGATGTTTCAGTTGACATTTCTGCCCTGTTAAACTGTGACACATTTGTCTATAGTAGCAGTTTTCAAGCATTTTGATCTCAGAAGTCCTTTACATAGTGCAAAGCCTTGTTTGTGTAGGTTATGTCTACAGTGGTGGTGAGCATGGTGACACATGCAGGCAGAAGCAGGAAAATCCAGAGGGGGGCATAGAACCTCATAGAGAATTAACACAGAGACAAATATTTATTTTAAAGGAACAATAATAAATTACTATATGTTAACACAAATTGCATTTATCTTGGGGGAAAATAATTCCAAAACAACTTACAGAGAAAAATGCTGTTATTTTATTTTTGTTACTCCATTTCTGCATTGAGTCTGATGTGTTGCATTGTTATGACTAAAGTATATGAAAAGAGGCTGAACAGATGGTTCAGTGGTTTAGGAAGGACCTTAGTTTTCTTCCCAGAATCCATGTGA
The DNA here is from genome assembly GCF_000317375.1 of Microtus ochrogaster. Taxonomy (NCBI): domain Eukaryota; kingdom Metazoa; phylum Chordata; class Mammalia; order Rodentia; family Cricetidae; genus Microtus; species Microtus ochrogaster. The sequence goes on along the minus strand of NC_022012.1, from coordinate 74,584,945 downwards.
GACAGCTCGCACGTGCCTGTTACTCCAGCTGCAAGGGATCTGACACCTTCTGGCCTCCATGGGGCTCCACACATGTGGTACATACACACATGCACACAAGGAGAGATTTTAAATTTAAGTATATGAAGAAAATTGGGCCTCACTAAGTATGTGTTAAAAAGTGGGAGGAATGAGTTAGCCCTCCAGCTAGCTTTTGTGGAAAACTAAACCCATATTTATGACATTTCCATGCTCTGTCGCATTAAAATCTATTATTCCTTGGACTGAAGACATGACTCAGGGTTTAGAGCACTTGTTGTTTTCCAGAGGACCTGAGTTCTATTCTCAGCATCTACTAATGGCCCACAACCACCTGTAACTCCAGTTCTAGGGTAGCAGTTCTCAACATTCCTGCATATCAGATATTTACATTACAATTTATAACCGTAGCAAAACTACAGTTATGAAGTAGCAACGAAAATAATTTTATGGTTTGGATCACCACAACATGAGGAACTGTATATCAAAGGACCGCAGCATTAGGAAGGGTGAGAACCAGTGTCCTAAGGGGTCTGATGCTGCCTGCCCTCTGATCTCAAGCACCAGTTATACGCATGGTGCACATACATACACAGACAAACATTCATACACAAAAAATAAATCTGAAAAAAAATGTAATCCATTGATACCTGACCTAGTACATCGAATGGATCTTTTTGGTTTTTCGAGACAGGGTTTCTCTGTGGCTTTGGAACCTGTCCTGGCACTAGCTCTGTAGACCAGGCTGGTCTCGAACTCACAGAGATCTGCGTGCCTCTGCCTCCCAAGTGCTGGGATTAAAGGCGTGCGCCACCATCGCCCCCGAATGGATCTTTTTACCCTCGAATTGATACCTGAAAATACAGATGTTAACTCTTTATTGTATCATGTTTTTGTTTTCATTGGTTTTGTGATTATTAAGTTGGTTGGGTTTTTTTGCAATATGATCTCACCCTGTACCCCCGCTTGACCTGGAACTCATTGTGTAGACACCAATGACCTTGAGTTTACTAATATCCACCTGCTTCTGCCTTCCAAGTGCTAGAAATCTAGGGATAAGCCCCCACGCCCATATTTTTATAGTCCTACACTATAGTAGTGTGCAGCTGAGGTGGAGTTTAAACAGCAGGTAGCATAAGGGTTACAAAGATGTCTACCCCAGGGTTCTAGTTTATAAAATTCTGGTTTTTATACCACTTAAATGAAAGTGGCATGTTTCTTTTTTTACTGTATCTGTGTGATAGAGACGACTATAGCTCCCAGGATAATGCCTCATCTCACACCCCACTAGGATTCCTCCTCCACTTGAGTTCAGTGAATGGGCACATTCAAAGCCTATGGTGTCTATGGACTTTTTTTTCCTTTTTTTTGGTTTTTGTTTTTTCCAAACAGCCTTAGCAGTCCTAGAACTAGCTTTGTAGACCAGACTGGCCTTGAACTCTGCCAACCGAGTGCTGGAATTAAAGGCATGCACCACCAACACCTAGTTATCTACAGATTTTTTAAACTTAGTTTTTTGTTTGTTTGTTTTTGAGACAAGATTTCACTACATAGGGTCAGGCTGGCCTTAGTTTCATGATCCTCCTGCATCCACCTCTCATATGCTGGGTTGAAGATAGTTTAGACCTTGTGTGGCATTTGAAACCTGCAGACCACACTCAGGCAGTGAACCACTGAAGAATCCTCCTGAAGCCTTATGGGTAGGTGCATAAAGGCTGTTGAGAAGAGCCATGGCAGCCGGGCGGTGGTGGCGCACGCCTTTAATCCCAGCACTTGGGAGGCAGAGGTAGGTGAATCTCTGTGAGTTCGAGGCCAGCCTGGTCTACAAGAGCTAGTTCCAAGACAACCTCTAAAGCTACAGAGAAACCCTGTCTCGAAAAAAACCAAAAAAGAAGAGCCATGGCATAATATGTATTAATATAAAACCACAGAGAGACTGTGTTCCATATTGATGATCCAACTAGAAATCTCTGGAAAGCATCCTAGCACATGAGCCCTAGAGACAGGAAGATCTGGAGTTTGTGGTTGGTTATCCCTGACTGCATGATGAGCTTTATTTTAGTTCAGCCTGGGCTACATGAGATCCAGTCTTAAAAAGCAGTATATAAATTACTGAGTCTAGAAAGTTTTGGAAAGAGGAGTGTCACTAAACTTTGTCTTCTTGCCTCTGCTCTTTGTTGTGAAGATCTACCCTCAGGAGAGGCACAGCATCAGAGTCCCTGAGTCTGGAGAACATTATGAACTGCACCTGTTGCACTACCTTCAGGAGAACCTCGGATCACGCATTGCTGCTCTGAAAGTGATATAAGTGACTGTAGAACGCGGGTGTGCACTGTCACACCTCACGAGGAGGGTCAGTTAGTGGAAAAGCCAGACTGATGATCGAACTTTGGTACCCACGACATAAGATCTACTTCTAAAAGTAAATTTGGTGCCATGCAGAAATCTGCAGTTAATGGATAGTAATCTAACACCTTACCCATCCACACAGAACGAATGACGTATTTCCAAGAGATTCTTCAGCAGTACCACGAGGATACTGAAAGAAGCAAGGCGTCAGCGCCACATATTCACACTAGCCTATTTTCACTTTTACTAGCAGTGTAAGCCTCTTGGACTTAATTAGTGGATTTCACAGTATACTTCTGGGTTTGTTAAAATATGATAGTAGTGATTGGTTTGATTCAGTTCCAGGATCTGACTAGTTATGGGTCGATAGCACTTCTGTCTAATTGAATAGCTTATGCTTCGTCACTTGGGTGTATCCAGCATGTCATGAACTAATTACTATTAAGCTTATGACTTTCCCAGTCATTAATGATTTTTCAAGGATAACTTAGTGGCCTCCTAAAGATACTTACTTGGACTCTGACAAGTTTTTAACCAATTTAAACAGCATCGAGTATAAATAATTCTCCTTTTTCTTTGATGATATGATGGAGTGGGGTTTCCTTTTACATAAAGGCTTTGTAGCATGAGTTTACACAAGTCTCAAGATGTTGACAATTACAGACAAAAAAATTTTAATCAAATTATTTGAGAACTTGAAAATTAACAGGCAAGTTTTTCTCCTTTAAGGAACAGAAAATGTATGTATTCATTTGTATTCTTAGAATGTAATGGTGCCCGTTTTCATTTGGCCTTTCCTTTACTAAACTGTTCCAGAGTTTCCAGGAGGTAGAAAGATTGCAGGGAGTGGGGAGACCCTGGTGCAGGGAGTGACGGGGAAAGGAGGCAGCCAGGCTCTGCTTAAGAGCTGAGTAAAATAGTTCAGCAGAAAACCTGGGTAAGGTGAGCTCCCTGCGTGTCTGGGAACCAAAACCAGGAAGTCAGGCTTTGCCAGCGCAGCTACAGGGTCAGCATTCGGAGGAGTACTTTTATAATTCCAACTGTTATTTTTCCTTTCAACTTGAGAAACCTTACAGATCTAAACCTTAACTTTTGTTTGTTTTTTCATTTTTCAAGACAGTTTCTCTTTGTAGCCCTGGCTGTCCTGGAACTCACTCTGTAGACTAGGCTGGTCTCGAATTCTGAAACCCACCTGCCTCTGCCTCTGAGTGCTGGGATTAAAGGAATGCACCACCACAACCCAGCTAACTTTTTTATCTGAATGTAATTTAGATATCACTAGTTTAAAATAAAAAGTTTCCAGATCACTTCTTTGCTGTAAGCTAATCCCTGACAAACTATGGCGCTCTCAGTGTTGAAAGCCTATCAACAGTTTTTTACTTGGCCATGACATCCTCCTGGCTTAGCCTTCCTGCTTAACTGAAGGGAATACATTAAGATTTTTAAGGTTGGTGTCTGCTCTTTAGGGCCTTCCAGTATTGGATGAGTCCCATTGGAGCCAGGCTCCTGTGGGTTTGACCCTTTTTTAATCACAAACTCCAGTATTTAGGAAGTTACAGTGATTTAAAAGTCACTCCAGAAAACTTGCTGTGTTTCCTTCTCCCTGCCACAGCAGGTCCCTTCCCAAGAGCAGTTGGCATTAGTGAGGGTGGTAGCAGTCATGGGTGATCAGAGGTGGGGGAAGGGAGGGTGATATCTGCTGGCTGTGTATTTATGCTGTATGATAGAGTCCACAGTTTTTCTTATTGTCTTATCTATTTTTACTTTAATGCTTATGACATTTTCTCGTGCCAAAATTTGTTTATATTTTTCAAAGTTAAATTAAACTGATTTGGGTAACTTTCCTTCCCCAACAAAGTATTTCCCTCATCACCTAAGTATCTGTCTTGGCTGTTGAGGGTGGATTCGCTGGATCAGCTAGCCTCAAGTGCTGCTTCTTACATTCTAAAGAGGAGTGAGAGGAGTGACATAAAGTAGCTCTCAGTCGTCCTTTTGAAATCTCTCACCCTTAAGTTTGCTTTACAATGAGACAAACCTTCGAGAACTCCACCTATCCTAGCTTCTTCTTGCATTTATAACCATGTCATTTAAACGTCATTCTACTTCTCTGAGAGGAAAGTGCTTTGCTCACTTGCACAAAAGTGGCTTGGCTGGGTTTGCTTGTCTGCAGCAGTGTTACATCGGTTAGTGGAGCAATCGGAAGCCACGCTAAAACTGTCTGTCCTCTGACTGTGGATGTCAACGAGAAAGGCAAGAGTCCTTGAAACTAGAAGTTTGATGGGAGCCAGAGAGCACTCACTGCACATCTAACTGGAGTTTCCCAGGCTTGTATGGAGTGAGTGCCTGCAGTGCACTGGAGGAGTAGGTAGTGCCCCTCAGCAGTTAGAGCAGCAGGCCGGGGAGGTTCATCCAGGACCCTGAGCTCACAGAGGCATGAGCTCCCTCAGTTTGGGTAGAGACTAAGAGTGTGCACTTCTAACAAAACAGGCTTCCCTGTGCTTCTGGTCAGGTCACTGTAGACGGCTTTAAGGAACTGTTCTGTAAAGAACAAAATTGGAGTCAGAGAAAAGGTGACTTTTACATTGGATGATTGTTAAGAACCCAAAACAGGCCCCAGGTGGTGGTGGTACACACCTTTAATCTCAGTTCTCCTCAGTTCTCAGGAGGCAGAGGCAGGCAGATCTTTGTGAGTTCAAGGCCAGCCTGGTCTGCAGAGTGAGTTTCAGGACTGTTAAACAGAGAAACCCTGTCTCGGGAAAAGAAAAAAAAAAATGAACTCAAAACAGTAGTCAAGAAAACTGTCATTTGTGATAATTGTGGACCTCTTCTTGGAGAAGCAGGAACAAGTAACTCTTTATTTGGGAGATAATGGCTTTTCCCATTTCTGACTCTCCCAAAACCTCACACAGGAAGGTACAGTCATGACACACGTCTGGCCCTTTAAAGCCGTGAGCCATGGAGGGGGGTGGGGGGTGTGCTTTTTGTTCAGGTGTTTCCTGCCTTTACCACATGGTTCTCTGCAGGTGAGATGACTCCAGTCAGAGCTTGCATTGTTACAGAATCATAAATTTTCCCACTGGAACAAATCTTTATCATAGCCCAGTGTTCTTGTTTGCTAGGGGAAAAGACTGTTCACCTGAGACCCCACAGTCTGCGCCTGCCTTGTGGTAGTTATGTAATATTTAAGAAAGGCAGGGCTTTTTAAAAAGTATTTATTAATATATTCCTCTGAAACACTTTAAAGGGAACCACATAAAAAATGGTTCATTTAATCTGTTTTAATACTAGGCATGCTTATTAAAGCAGAACTTCTGATGAGGTAACATTCTGAAGTTAACTGAAATCGTTATACTAAATGTCTTCGTTGGTGTCCTGGGAGATAAGGACACAGAGTGCTTGCTCAGGCCCAGGAGCCCATCTTGAGCTACTTGATGTTAGACAAGAGCCTCAGCCTGGTCTAAACTATGTAATGTGAGAGTGTCCTCTCCCAGCAGATGAGAGGGAACTGGAAACATCCCCAGCTGCGCCCTTCCCAGCCCCGCCCCTCCTCTCCAGTCGGCCCTGCTGACCGCTTGTGCAAGGAAGGTGCTGAGCTCTCGACAGCTGTTCCAGAACTCCCTTGCCGACACAGGGACTTTGTCTATATGTTTGGTTTTAAGTAACCCTAATACAAATTTATGTTGTTTTCAGCAAAGTTGAAATGGGGGGAATCTTTAATTTTAGCGCATAAAGTGCCTGCTGTCTCAGCGCTGACGTGTACATGATCTGCATGTCTCTCTCCAGTAAGCATATGGGTCTCCTCATTTCCAGCCCCAGGGCTTTTAATCGTGTGATGTGAAGCATTAGTTTCGCTGCGTTTTATTCCAGGTTCTTGGTTGCAATAAAGATGCTGCTAAAATTACCTGACTTCAGTACTCCTTCCCTGTCTGTCCAGCCTTTGCTTCGGTGACTCACACCTGTGGAGTGGCTGCTACGCAGGTCACGTGCCTGCAGTGAAGAGAGAAATTGGGGCTGAGGGGCAGGATTATGAGGGAGTTGCAGTGCAAATACCGACCATCTGCACTGAGTGGGAAGTGTGTGAGCGCGGCTCAGTCCCTGTCTGAGGTTCCCAGATGCCAACCGGGGCAGAGGGTGCTTGGAGCCAGGAACTGACAGATACCCTCTGGACAACTGTGGGCTTCTGGGATATACCACTGACAGATCCCCCCTGGACAACTAGGTGCTTCGGAACATACCAGTGGAAACTGATAGGGGTATCTTCAGGTTCTAGGTGTCTTAAGAGTTTAGTGTAATGCTTTAATTTTTAAATTACACTTATTTGTGCCATGATATGAGTATGGAGGTCAGAGGACCCACGAAATGGGTCCCAGGGACTGATCTCAGGTTATCACGTGTGGCAGCAAGCTCCTTTACCTGTTGAGCCATCTACCCAGCCCTCTGTAGTGTTTTTCCTTGGACAATTCTGGAGGTTTTGCCATCCTTATTTTCCCACTGTACAAAATCAGGGCCTCTGGCACCCTAAGCAAATCCTCCTACATCCCCAAGCCAACAATTCTGATTGTTCACAGCAAGTTGACTTTGTCGATGTTCTAGAACACAGAGTTCATCTGGATTCTGTGGCTCTCTGTAGTTATGTATAAAACATCACATGAACAAACAGGACTATAGGGTCTTTTTTGGTTTTGGTTTTGGTTTGTTTGTTTGTTTGTTTGCTTTTCGAGACAGGGTTTCTCTGTGTAGCTTTGGAGCCTGAACTGGGAACTCACTCTGTAGACCAGACTGGCCTCGAACCCACAGAGAATCTGCCTGCCTCTGCTTCCCAGGTGCTGGGATTAAAGATATGTGCCACCACCCAGCTAGGGTCTTTTGTATATAAAATTAGGAATAAAAGTTTGGGTTGGAGATGGCTCAGAAGTTAAGAGCACTCGCTGATCTTCCAAAGGACCTGGGTTCAAATCCCAGCACTCACTTAGCAGTTAACTGTTTGTAATTTCAGTTCCAGGGGACCTAGAGCCCTCTTTGTACCACCTCTGGCACAAAGCACATACATGGTGCACATAAAATAAAAGTAAAGTAATTGTGTAATTAGGATTTCCTAAATTTTCCACCATGTCACACACACACACACACACACACACACAAAATTATTGTCTGAGTGTGGTGATCAATGCCTTTATTCCCAGCACTCAGGCAGGTGTGTTCTGTGAGTTTGAGGCCAGCCTGGTCTACATAGTGAATTCCAGGCCAGTTAGAACTACACAGTTTAGGAAAAGTCCTGCCTTGGGGTGCAAAAAAAAGTACAACACGGGTGTAAACTGAGAAACACCAGAATAATCTGTTGAGATTGTAGCCAGAAGTCACCAGCCAGAAGTCAC
>NC_022012.1:74572864-74577103 GCF_000317375.1 Microtus ochrogaster | reverse complement strand
TGTAGACCAGGCTGGTCTCGAACTCACAGAGATCCGCCTGCCTCTGCCTCCCGAGTGCTGGGATTAAAGGCGTGCGCCACCACCGCCCGGCAGTCCAACCCATTTCTAAAGAAAATTTGTTATTATTACATTTGTGTGTTTATTCTGTGAGTATGCATATGAAGGCAGGCAGCAACTTTTGGGAGTTTGGTTTTGAGCCTTCAGCATGTGGATTCTGGAGACTGGACTCCAGACTAGACTTGGTGGCATGTGCTTTTTAACTGAGACATCTCCCTGGCCCACTACCAAGATTTGCCTCTGAATGTGCACATAGTCTGTGTGGAACCATGACAGAAACTACGTTGTCTTTGATTCAGCCTGGATTGACTTCTGATGAGAAATCAGCTTCCCACCAGCTTGCATGCTGGGCTGGAAGTATTAGAGATATCCAGTGGCCACAGCTTCCACAGTGACAGGAGCAAACACAGCCCTAGAACCTTTTCACTGTTGTTTGCGTAACCCCACCCACCCAGTGAATACAGCGGGCAGCAATGTGAGAATCTTCTAATTAGAGCATGGCTCCATGCGGGGGCTGCTATGGTTTCAGGAATTGCTGGGATTTAAGTGCTCATCAGTCTGGCCCACAGTGCTCCACAGATCTGATGCCTTGGCTTTTCGATTCAGAAAACATGCTGCCCCTGACAGAAATAGAGGTTTCAGCTATAACATAGACACTGGGATTGTCTAGATTGCTGTTTGCTTCTTCCTGAAACATTGCAGTCTCTGAACTTGAGTTCTTGAGAGAGAAGTTTAGGGAAACAGCAGCGTAGTGGACCCACGCACGTGCCAGGAACACACACACCTGGGTAGGTAGTCTTTCTTGTTCAACAGTCCACTCGGGTGCGGGTGCAGTCCTTTGCAGGAAGTTGTGAAGTGTGTCCTCTGTGTAGGCTTAGTTAAGGAACACGTGATCATAAATATCCATACACTTGCATAGGCCTGTACGGCTCAGTCCAGTGCTGTGATGTCGGCCTTGCCAGTTAGCCCCTGAGTTGTCTCCGCAGTCCAGTCTTTCCTCCTCGTCCTTTCACCGCTCCTGTCCCAGGGTGGATCTTGTCTCCTGCTGGATACTTGAAGCAGCTCTCACACTAGCCTGATGGGGTAAAGAAAAAATTCCGGCCCGGTGGTGGTGGCGCACGCCTTTAAACCCAGCACTCGGGAGGCAGAGGCAGGCTGATCTCTGAGTTAAAGGCCTTGGTCAGTAGAGGGATTTCCAGGACAGCCATGGCTACACAGAGAAACCCTGCCTCAAAAAAAAAAAAAAAAAAAGAAAAATCCTGAAAAGGGGGAAAGGAGAAAAAGCAAACATCTGAGCAGGTGTGATGGTACATATCTTTATTCCCAACACTAAGGACATGGAGGCAGTTAAGTTGCAAGTTGGAGACCAGGCTAGCTACACAGCAAGACCTGTCCCTACCGCAGCAACAACACAAGTTTCCAGAGAGTCCAGTGGGTATGGTGGTATGCACCATGGTCCCACTCAGGAGGCCAGGAGGCCACTGGAACACAAGATATTGAGGAAGCTTGGGTAATATAGCCAAACCTTGTTGGGGCAGTGGGAGGAGGCTTGGGAAGAATTGTGTCACCTGACCTGGTTTTATTTTGCCTCTCCTCAGCACATGAGGTGGGGGGGGGGGCTCTTGAGGCTTTCAGTTTTCAGTCAGTATAGCTTGGGTCTCCATCAGAGCTTTTGCCTGTGTGGGGTTTGGGATTGCTGCCCAAGAGAGGTGGAGAAGCAAAATGGCAGCCACATTAGCTTTCAAAGCTAGCTGCACCTTTGATCCCTGCCAGTTTTAGGCGTTTGGGCCTGCTCTACAGTATCCTGACCCTCTGTGTCCCTAGGTGTAAGATGGCAATGATAAAACCGTCCTCAAAAGACCCTGCCCAGAAGGCACTGCAGCGCTGGAGGTCTCAGTGACGGTCAAATCGGAATGAATACTTCATTTTATGCCACACAGTTCCTGCTGGCTCTCTTCCTCTAGTGGGATTACAGAGTCCGGAGGTAGCGCTCCTAAGCTAGTTGGCTTCTCTTCGGGTGTCTGTGGAGTCAAATAGGATTCACTTGCTAAATAAATACTTAACTTCCAGAGTTTTCCTGATAATAAATACACAGCCACTGAGGTGACTCAGAAGGTAAAGGCACTTGCCTCCAAGCCAGGTGACCTGAGTTCAAACTGGGGACTAGCAAGGAGAGAGCCAACGCCCAAAGGTTGACCTCTGACCTCCATACGTGAGCCGTGGCATTTGCACGCACACAGCATACACAAAATGAAGGAAATAGAAAACAAATACCGGAGGGCTGGGATGTAGTTCAGTTGGCAGTGCTCAGCCCCAGGCTGCATGCTGGCATTCCTTCTGCACACAGCCATCAGCATTTTTCTGTTTTGTGTTGATGATAGCCATTTGACTGGGTGATGGTATAGATCTGCCTTCCCCTATTCTGAGTGCTTTTCGTGAAATTGTTAGCCATTTATTTTGGTTTGTATATTTGTTTGGGTTTTGTAACTTTTTAAAAATGTCTATGACTGGCCGGGCGGTGGTGGCGCACGCCTTTAATCCCAGCACTCGGGAGGCAGAGGCAGGCGGATCTCTGTGAGTTCGAGGCCAGCCTGGACTACAAGAGCTAGTTCCAGGACAGGAACCAAAAAAAAAGCTAGGGAGAAACCCTGTCTCGAAAAATCAAAAAAAAAAAAATGGCTATGACTGGGCTGGAGAGGTGGCTCAGAGGTTAAGAGCACTGGCTGCTCTTCCAGAGGTCCTGAGTTTAATTCCCAGCAACCACATGGTGGCTCACAACCATCTGTAATGAGATCTTGTGCCCAATTCTGGCGTGCAGGAATACATGTTGACAGAACACTGCATACATAATAAATAAATATTTTTAAAAAATGTCTATGACTGTGGTGGTTTTAAATAGATGTTTCCCATATTCCCAGGCATCTGAGGCCTTTGTCCCCAGCTGGTGACACTGTTTGAGTAGGTTTAGGAAGTATGGCCTTGTGGAGGAAATGTCACTGGGGGCAGACTTTGAGGTTTCAAGAGCCATGTGCTATTTGAATGCACTCTGTCTGCTTCCTGCCAAGATGTGCGCTCTGCTGCTGCTCTCGCCACCGTGTCTGCCACCGTGTCTGCGTGCCTGTTGCCGTGCTCCCCCTGTGATGTGATGAACTCTGGAATCGTAAGCCCGAAATAAACTCATCTATAAGTGGTTTTGATCATGCTATTCCATCACAGCAATGGAGCAGTAATTAGTGCAATGAATGTTTTGCCTGTGTGTGTGTATGTGATCCATGTGTGTGTCTAATGCCCAGGAGGTTTAGAAAAGAGGGTCAGATCTGGAATTGGAGCTCCAGTGGGTGGTCAGCCACTGTATGGGTGCTGGGGGCTGAACTCTGGTCCTCTACAAGAGCAACAAGTGCTGTCAACTGCTGAGCCATCTCTCTAGCCCTAGTTTTTATTTTTTAGGAAGGCAGTTGTGGGTTTGGGGTTTTTGTTTGTTTTTATTTTGTTTTGCTTTGTTTTGAGACAGGATCTCACTGAGTAGCCCAGACTGGCGTCTAACTCACAATCCTCCTGCCTCAGTCTTCCAAGTGCTGGGTTACAGGCATGCACCACTTTGCCCAGCTCTATACCAAAGCCTTGAACAACAGTTCCCATGTTTTATTCTCGGAGTTCCACGGTTTTAGGGCTTACATTTTGAACTTTGATCTATTTTGGGTTGGTCTTTGTACGGAGTATTAGGCGTCACCATTTGATCTTATTCGATCTGTTGAAAATGCTGCCCTTTCTCTGATGAGCTCTTAATGTGTTTGTCACCAGCTGGCTGCAGATACGTGCATTTATTCCTGGGATCTCTATTGACAACAGGAAGAAAACTCTAGACCAATATCCTAAGGAACACAGATGCAAAGTATGTACAAAAGCAACCCAATTCTAGCAACTTGAGCCCTACAGCACACAGAAAGATCCTTTACTACGATCAGGCTGAATTTATCCAAGGGTTACAAGGATGGCTCATTGTATGCAAGTCATCTACCAGGATGAAGAAGAAAAATCAGTTCCCGATGAAATACAGCTCAGTGGTAAGAGCTTCAATCTCCAGCAGTAGGAAAAAAAATATACACAGGCATCTCAAAAGCTGCTGGGCATGGGGGCTGGAGAGATGGCTCAGAGATTAAGAGCACTGACTGCTCTTCCAGA
>NC_022012.1:74570563-74572484 GCF_000317375.1 Microtus ochrogaster | reverse complement strand
AAAAAAAAATCCCAGCACTCGGGAGGCAGAGGCAGGTGGATTTCTGAGCATTCGAGGCCAGCCTGGTCTACAGAGTGAATTCAGCCAAGGCTCTACAGAAAAGCCCCGCCTCAAAAACAACAAACAGGGCTGGAGAGATGGCTCAGAGGTTAAGAGCATTGCCTGCTCTGCCAAAGGTCCTGAGTTCAATTCCTGACAACCACATGGTGGCTCACAACCATCTGTAATGAGGCCTGGTGCCCTCTTCTGGCCAGCAGGTGTACACACAGACAGAATATTGTATACATAATAAATAAATAAATATTAAAAAAAACAACAAACAGCAAACAATCAAAAGCTGCTGAAAAGTATTTGATACAATCCAATATGCCTATGCCTTCATGGTGAGAATTCTAAGCACATCAGGCACAGGGCCTTCCATACAAGCATGAAGACCTGCATTTGCTCCCCACAACCCACGTGACAAACCTGGTGTATTGGTTTAACACTTGCAAGCCTAGCACCAGGGAGGCAGAACCAGGTGGGTTTCTGGGGCTCCATGGAAGCTGGCATAGCCTACTTGGTGAACTCCAAGCCAACAAAAGATCGTATCTCTAAAAACACTGAGATGACCAGAGGCTAAGAGCACTTGTAGAGCATGAGGACCTGGGTTCAAATCCCTAGGATTCACATAAAGAGCTGGGCATGGCAATGCACACTTGTAATCCCAGCATTAGGGATAGGAACAGGCAGATCCTGGAAGCTCTCTGGCTGGCCATAGCCAAAATGATGAGATTCTGGGTCAGTGAGAAAACCTGTCTGGAATCAGTGAGGCAAAGAAGGATAGAGAAAGACATCCAAAAAATTTTTTTAAACTAATTAATTAATTTATTTTGTATGCAGTGTTCTGCCTGTATATAGGACTGCAGGTCAGAAGAGGGCACCAGATCTCATAGATGGTTGTGAGCCACCATGTGGGTGCTGGGAATTGAACTCAGGACCTTTGGAAGATCAGGCAGTGCTCTTAACCTCTGGGCCATCTCTCCAGCCCCAGGACACCCAAAGTTTGACTTGCGCCTCTGTGAATACACATAGGTATGCACACTCACAGCCCATATGTACATACAACACACACACAAAGTGGATCTCTCTCCTGAGGAAGACCTGAGTTTGACCTCTAGCCTCCTCAAGCATACACACACACACACACACACACACACACACAGTTAAACAAAAAGCACAAAGCTGGAGGCATTATAATATCTGATCTCAACTCAGCTACAGTAACCAGAGCAGCACAGGGTTAGCAGAAGAACAGACACTGAGCTCAACAGAACAGAACAGAGCATCGGGATCCTTTCTCATGACGTCCCACTGAGGCTTCAAGCCAAGAGGAGAGCTTTCCTCAGACTGCTTGCTGTTACAGTTGCCTGGGGAGATTTTAAAAACGTGGTGTCTGAGTTCTTCCTGGGATCAATTACATCAAAGCAAAAGGGAGGGTCCTGCCATCATTCAGTTTCTATAAACTCCCCAAGTGATCTTAACGCACAGCTAAAGAGCCTCTGAGGTGTACCGGTTGAAGATGTTCGCAGAATAGAGCTTTATAATCTATTGCTTCACAGAGCTGAGACTGTGCCGGGAAGTGGTTACACTCTAGCCATGCCAGGAGGGAGGAAGGGGAGAGAGGGAGAGAAGAAGAAGCGTGTCTGTGGGGCTGCTGATAAGGCTCAGTGCTTAAGAGCACAGCTGCTCTTCCAGAGGATCTGGGTTCGATTCCCAGCACCCACATGGCAGCTCACAACTGTCTGTAACTCCAGTCCAGGGCACCTGACAGCCTCTTCTAGCCTCAGACACTAGGCATGCATATAATGCCCAGAAATACACAGGGGCAAAAACCGCTCATATAAATAAAACATAAAAGTTAATAAATCTTTGTTTGTTT
>NC_022012.1:74565164-74568528 GCF_000317375.1 Microtus ochrogaster | reverse complement strand
AAAAACAAAAAACAAAACTTAAATCCAGCATGGACTGGGGAGGCCCCACCCCTAGCTGAGGAGACATTGGCAGTTGATGGCTCCTGGGTTATAGTGAGCCAGTTTTCTTTGGGAGTGTGGCCAACAGTAGATCGCCAATTCTCCAGTGGATGACTCCATACCCATCCTCACATGAGCAACAATAACCGGACTCAGTGAGTTGTTTAAAAAAGAAAAAGGACATGAAGTTAAGAGGAGAACGTGTTGAAAGGCATTGAGGTGAGCACTGAGTGGGTATGATCAAAACCATTGTACAGGACTGGAGGGATGGCTCAGGGGCAGAGCACCAGCTGCTCTTCCAGAGGACCCATGTTCAATGCCGAGCACCCACGTGGCAGCTTACAGCTGCCTATACCTCCAGTTCCAGGGGATCCAATGTCTTCTGGACTCCAGGGACACTAGGCAGACACATGATGTACCTGCACACATACACACAAAACACATAAACATAAATAAATACATTTTTAAAAAATGTGTTTTATACAACGATCAAATTCTCAAAGAATGAATTAAAATACTACTAAGAAACTAACAACTACCTCGGTGGTGGTGGCGCACGCCTTTAATCCCAGCACTCGGGAGCAGAGGCAGGCGGGTCTCTGTGAGTTCAAGAACAGCCTGCTCTACAGAGCAAGTGCCAGGACAGCCACAGCTGTTACACTGAGAAACCCTGTCTCGAAAAACCAAAGAAAATGACTGAAAAAAAAAAACCCACCACCACAACAACAACAAAAGAAAGAGCTGTGGCCCTGTGCTGTTCTAGAATCAGCTGCTTCCATGCCTCCCGCTCTGTCCTTTGGTTCAGGGTTGCTTTGGCTTCTCAGGGTCCTTTGTGTTTTTATATGACCATTAGTATTGTTTCAGAATGACGTTTTTAGGTGTGTTTTATTATTTTATGTTTATGAGCGATTTGCTTGCGTGTATATCTGTGCATCGTATAGTTGTTTTTCTTTGCTCTTTAAGGGCCCACCACCCCACTTCCAAATAAATACATGGAGATTTATTCTTTCTTATAAATGCCCCGTCTTGGATTGGCTTCTTTCTAGCCTGCTTTTCATAAATTATCCCATCCACCTTTTGCCTCTGGGCTTTTGCCTTTCTCTATTCCATATACCTTTCTTTACTTCTTATTCTGTAGCTGGCTGTATGGCTGGCTGAGTGGCTGGTCCCTGGCATCCTCCTTCTCCTTTTCTCGCTCCTCCTCTTCCCTCTTCTCTTCTCTGAATGCCAGCCCAGCCAATTTCTCTCTCCTGCCTAGGTATTGGCTGTTCAGCTCTTTATTAGACCAATCAAGTGTTATAGGCAAGTAAAGTAACACACTTTCACAGAGTTAAACAAATGCAACATAAAAGAATGCAAAACGTCTTTGCATCACAAAACAAATATTTCACAGCACAAAAGAATGTAACATTTCTAACTAATATTCTGCAACAGCATCGTATGCACACATTGTGCCCTTGGCTGTCAGAAGAAGGCACTGGATCCCCTGGGATCAGAGTTACAGATGCTTATGAACAACCATGTGGGTGCTGAAAATTGAACCCAGGTTCTCTGGAAGAGCAATAGGTCTCCGAACTGCTATACCACCTCTGCAATCCTAACATTTGTATTTTGACATGATTTGTAAATCACTTTGGATAGTATGGACATTTTAATTTTTTTGAGACACAGACTCATGTATTACAAAGTTACCTCAAGCTTACACATTGCTAAGGATGATCTTGAACTTCTGATTCTCCAGCCTTCACCTCCCTGCTGAAACTATAGGCAACATCACCATGCCCAGTTTATTTTAACTATTTTTTTTTTACATTCATTCACTTGTTCATTCATTTTGAGCGTGTGTGTCTTCACACGCATGCAATGGCATGCACATCGGGCTCAGAGAACAACTTGCAGGAATAAGTTCACTCTAAGTTCGCTCTTTCCACTAAGTGTGTCCTGGGATCGAACTCAGGTCCTCTGGCTTGGGATGAAGTCCCTTCATCCAACAGACCCTATCACAGGTCCTTAATGTTTGTTTGTTTGTTTGTTTGTTTGTTTGTTTGTTTATGAGGCAGGGTTTCTCTGTGTAACAGCTCTAGCTGTCCTGGAACAGGACCAGGCTGGCCTCGAACTCACAGAGATCCACCTGCCACTGCCTCAGGAGTGCTGGGATTAAAGGCAGGCGAAACCCCACCCAGCTCTTAATTTTTTTTTTTTTAACTATGAACATAGTCTGTGGATGTGCATGACTTACAAAGCCCAAGATTCAATCCTCAGCGTTGAAACGACCTCGCGAGGGATGTGTATCTTAAAATCAAGGAAGTGTAATATTTGCTTGAAATTTGAGTTTTTTCAGAGCTTGAGTGGCTGCCTAGCACAAAAAGCGGGCTTTGGATACGTCTTGGAGACGAGTCTTTTTGCTCGAGGGATGGGGGGAGCGTGGGAAACAGAAGGCATCTTGGAATCTAGTGGTGCTCCGCTCACGCCCAGCAGCTGTGGTTCCCAGCGACCCTCTTTTTCCCTCGCTGGCGCGTTCCTAACTTAACATGGGTTTTCCAGACTTGTTCTATGAGCCGCTGTGAAGCCAAACTGGAGAGCAGGAGGTGGTGCTTGGCGGTGATTTGTGAAGCTGAAGTTGGCCGGCTGCCATTGGTCTGACCCCACCCCTTCACAGCTGCCAGTGGGAGCCCTCTGCTATCCAGGACCTGGCTGTACAGCCACAGGGAGATGACAGATGCTGGGTGGGGGAAGGACTGTGACTCAGCCTCTGGGATCTTGAGAGATTGGCAGGTTCTGGGCCATGAGCAAAACAGGATTCCAGAAGCTTCCATCATGGTGACCGGACTCTGCCTGGCCCCAGCTTCTTCTCACCTTCCTGACGCACGTACTGATCTTGCAGAACGGTGCATTGCTTTGAATCGCGCAACTCTAACTGTAACAAGGCCACTGGTAGGAATGACACATTTTACCGAGTGAGCAGGTGACACATCATCCTTGTGACACAAACTACTGACGTGCGTACGCTGAGTTCCCAGAAGGTGCCACGGTGGGCTTGTGAAGGTCAGAGGACAAACTCAGGAGTCAGTCCTACTTTCCGAGACAGCGTCCCTGATTGTTCACCAAAGCACTTGCCTGGTTAACTGTCTGGCGAGCTTCATGGATACTCGGTTGGTTTGGTTTCCCATCTTGTTGCCTCTGGTTCTGCTCCCCATGCTTCGGCGGCAAGCGCTCTATCCCCTAAGCCACTGTCCCGGCCCCAACATGTTCAATTGGCTCGTCACTGTGTAATAAGAAAAATGGTGAGGCACAAACTCCCAGGTCTTTTTTGTTTTTTTTTTTT
>NC_022012.1:74563008-74564844 GCF_000317375.1 Microtus ochrogaster | reverse complement strand
AATCAGATTTTCCCCCTCTGAAAGGGCTCTCGGTCTAGTAGTGGGGACAGATGTGTAAACAAAAAGTGTCAGTGCCAAGAGAGCTAAGCTGAGCGCTGGTTGAACCCCAAAAGGCGGGAGAGAAGAGGAATGTGAGCTTTGACCTTGAGAGTTGTCCTTCTGCCTCACTGATCCAGTACCTGTCCTGTGACCCTAAGCAAATGAGCTAACTTCTCCGTGCTCTCCACTGTACTGAGCTTCACCAGCCTTTAGAACATTCCTCACATACTCGGAAGCTTTCTGTGAGACCACCTGAAAAGAATAGAATGTTTGGTTTGTTTGATTAAAAATTAAAACGGGGAGCAAACACTGCCTACTTCTTAGAGGCGTGGGTAGATAACAGGCTGTGTCCGCACCTCACCCCAGGAAGCCACTAAAGTTCACGGGACCAAAGTAGAAGAGTCTAAGAAATAATGGATGGAGAGGGGGAAACCCATGGTAGCTGTGAAGGAAGGCTGTGTCAACCAGTGGCTACCTATGGCCATAAATTTGCTGTGAAAGAAAACAGACACTAACATCAGGAGCCGGGAAGCTGTGCGGAGGGGCCAAGTCAGTTTGCTGAGACAAAAGCAATGAGGTTAATTTTAGAGAGATCCCTTTGCTGGAGCCGACTAAAATACACACGTACCTCACACAAACAGTTCCCCCAGGGCTTCTGAATTTCCAATTGCACGTGAAATTCCACAGGAACAGCCAAGGGCTGCAAGCTTCCTAGATTATTAAAGAAAATGAATTGTAGGAACCAGAGAATTTTCATTTTTTTAGTATTTAAAAGAATAAATAAATGAAATGGAGTTGGGCGTGGTGGCATCATTCACCAATGATAAACCAAAACCCAGAGAGAGGATAGAAGTCACCCAAGTCTACAGACAACCACATTCTACTTCACTGTTCTGGGTTAGGCTGCCCCCGCCCCAGGCCTGCCACTCTGGCCCCGCCCTCCTCCTCTCTCATGCTCACTCTCCACCTTTTTCACAGGGGTCGCCTCAGACCATCAGAAAACACAGAATAGCCGGACGGTGGTGGTGCACACCTTTAATCCCAGCACTCAGGAGGCAGAGACAGGCGGATGTCTGCGAGTTCAAGGGCAGCCTGGTCTAGAAGAGCTAGTGCCAGGACAGGCTCCAAAGCTACAGAGAAACCCTGTCATGAAAAACTTAAAAACAAAAACAAAAAACAAATAAACCACAGAATATTTACATTACAATTCATAACAGCAGCAAAATTACAGTTATGAAAATAACTTTATGGTTGGAGGTCACCACAACATGAGGAACAATTTGTATAAAGTGCCGCAGCGGTGGGAAGGTTGAGTCTGTGGACTAATGCATTTGTATTCCTTCTTTTTACTTTTGGGTGCTGTGGTTGAACCTAGGGTCTGCATGTGCTAAGCACACACTCTGCCCCTGAGCTGCACCCCAAAGCTGAGATTGGGATAGAGAAAAGTTAAAGGACCTTTCTGGTGGCTTGTGGAATTTACCTCTTTACGCAGTGATGGTTCCTTTACACTTTCATTCCACACCTAGCTCTTCAACTGCTTAGGGAAGATGCAGGACCTCCCTTCCATCCCTAGCCTCTCTGTGCACGGCCCAGTTCACACTTCCTGGGTTCTGCCTGTCTAGATTTCCTAGAAAACCCTCCCTGTTTCACCAAGTCTGGCATGAGTGTGCTGACTCCTGGCTCCCAGTCTAAACCACAGAGCAGTAGAGCTGCACTCGGTAGCCCAAACACTACACAGGGAAGGCAAGGAACCCTTTTCAGCTCTGTGCTCCAACTAGAGTGTAGTGGTGTATGTGC
>NC_022012.1:74560965-74562746 GCF_000317375.1 Microtus ochrogaster | reverse complement strand
TGTGCACGCAGGTACCAGAAGAGGGTAATGAATCCCCGGGAGCTGGAAGTTATAGGTGGTTATGAAGCGTTTGACTACTTCTGTGCCGGGAACAAACTCAGGTCCTTAGGAACAGCATCAAGTACCCTTTAACCTCTCGGCCACATTCTAGGTCCAAACAGCTACTACTGGAAGGTGTCCTGTGTTCTGGCAGCACTAGGAGCCCCAGAGGTTTGTACTCGGCTACTCCTGTTAGAGCCACCCACCTTTTGCTGAAGTCTTCATCCACGGTTCAAAGTCCCACACCACAAACATTGCATCTTTCCTGCTGCCCCCGCCCTCTCTGCCACCCCACACCTCTGAGTACTCTCTTGTCACTGAGTGATGAATGCCTCTTACCCAGCAGTCTCCTAAGCTCTGGAACTCGTCCACGTGCTGAGAGGTCAGCTGTGAACCTAGCGACCAAAAAGTCCTATCCTTCTGAGGTTCGAATGGACAGAGGGTGTGGGGGTTCAGACTAAGTAAAATGTAGAATATTAAACACAAAGACAAGAACAAAGCAGGGGGTGGGTGAGATGGGTCGGTGGGTGAGGGTGATTGCCATCAAGCCTGTCGACCTTGGGACCTACAAGGTAGAAGGAAAAACTGACTCCTGAAACTTGTTCTCTGACTGTCACATGTGCTCTGTGGCATGCTTACACACACAAATATAAATAAATAAATAAATGTAATTTAAAAAATTAAAACGAAATAAAACAAAAAAACAGGGAAGGAGAACAGGAAGAGGTGGGGAAGTTGTAAGAGATCTTTTATTTTGTTTTTGAGACCAAGTGTCATGTATCACAGCCTGGGCTTGAACTCCTTATATAGCTGCGGATGACACTCAACTTTTGATCTTCTTGGCTCTGCCTCTCACGTGCTGGGATTAAAGGTATGTTTGAACATGCAGTGCTGGGAACTAAATTCAGGCTTTCACGCATGCTGTGCAAGCTCTCCAATAACCAAGCTACACCCCCGGCTTGTTTGAACTTCAGCACAGCGTCTGTGCCTTAATCTACTGTTGTCTCAGGCAGCAATTGCAACTCCACAATTACCCACCTGCTTCTCTAGCAGCAACCTGGCCACTCAGGCTGCAGCCTGCGGGAATTCTGTTTCTGCAGGCACTGGCTGTTGCTGCTGCTAAAAGAAGCCTTAACTGAATCTCTATTGTTCTATTTATAAATAAGACTCAAGATTCAAAGGCTATGGTGAAAACCTGCTAGCTCAGAGAAGCTGGGTCGCAACTAGCTGACTTCTATTATTGCTGGTGTCTCTGAAACACCCAC
This sequence comes from Microtus ochrogaster, assembly GCF_000317375.1. Taxonomy (NCBI): domain Eukaryota; kingdom Metazoa; phylum Chordata; class Mammalia; order Rodentia; family Cricetidae; genus Microtus; species Microtus ochrogaster. Next base: position 74,561,442 of record NC_022012.1, on the reverse strand, counting down.
ACTTCCACTCAGCTAAACCAGAAAAAAGCTACGCCACTCCAAATCCCTCCCTACTATTTCCTGTATCTTTCTATTTTAATATTTATTTATTATGTATACAATATTCTGTCTGCGTGTATGCCTGAAAGCCAGAAGAGGGCACCAGACCTCATTACAGATGGTTGTGAGCCACCATGTGGTTACTGGGAATTGAACTCAGGACCTTTGGAAGAGCAGGCAATGCTCTTAACCACTGAGCCATCTCTCCAGCCCCTTTCCTGTATCTTTCTATGTCTCCGGAATGCCCTCTAATGCTCTATGATTACTCTCTGTCGACTAGTTGCTAACTCAGCCTCCTAACCCAAGGTTAATTTTATTTAATCAATGCAAATGCAAACTCAAGTTTCACAGTGTGATTGACTATCCCCCAACACCAGCTCCTGGAAGGCTTCTTAACAATGTGTAGTATGGAAAAGTAAAGTGCTCAACCTGTGTTGG
>NC_022012.1:74557940-74560641 GCF_000317375.1 Microtus ochrogaster | reverse complement strand
CAAGATAGTTTCAAGGGAGAGTCAGAGACAAAACTTTGGGCTTTTTCTTTGCGATGGAAGCCACTGATGAGATTTGAGCAGAACTGTGACATGATCTTGTCCCGAGAGGAATTCACTGGCTGCTGTATGGACCAAAGCACTGAAAGGGAAAAAGGTGACAGCCAGCTGCCAAAGAGGTTACAGCTACAATCCAGGGGAGAGGTGAGGAGTATAATCAAGGCAGGATGGACAATCAGGTGGGGAAGGATCAAAGCGGAATGCATGATATGATGTAGACTTGAGCTGCAAGGTCATGAGGAAGCTCAGCAGGTAGAGGTGACTGCTGTGCAAGCCCGACAAACTGAGGCCAATTCCTAGAACCCATGTAAAAGATGAAGGGAAATGCCACTAAGCTGTCCTCTGACCTCCAGGTTGCACTGTGGCAATCATGCCTAACTCCCACACAGATCACACACACACACACACACACACACACACACATATACATACACACACATCATTTGTATTGAAATTCAAAATATTAGATCTGAGCTACAGGAAGGATGTTGGTGTTTGGAACTGAGACAGCGAAGCCTGGAAGTGACATCAGGATGTGGACTACTGAGCAGGTAGGTGGATATGCAAATCTGGAGGTGACTCAGGCTGGTCCATTCAGCGTCACTACTATAAAGATGAGGGCCTATCAAAGCCTTGAGGACCAAGGGATCACTCAGCCTCAAGGAAGGGGCATCCATCAAGTTAAATGCTAATGGTGACTCTAGAATAAAATGAAACTGAGCAGGAAACGGGGCAATGCCAGATTCCATTAGCTATGTAAAGTACAAACATTGGGACTGTGGCTCAGTTGGCTGAGTGCTTGCTTAACATTTGTGAAGCCCTGGGTTCAGCCCCTATCACTTGTCAATGGGGCACAGTGGTGCATACCTGTTATCTCAGCGTTCTAGAGGCCGAGGCAAGAGGATCATAGGTTCAAGGTCATCTTTGACTATATAACGGATTTGAGAGTACAGTCTTAACCTCTCTCTGAAGGTACAGTCCAAAAGTGTTCCCAAAGACATAGTAAGGGCTAACTAGCAGCACATGAGTCAGAAACTAAACGGTTTTGAGTCATGGGAGCACCATGTGTATGGATATTTACATGAGTTTATATGAATGGTGTGTGTCAGCTCCCACAGAGACCAGAAGAGGGCATCAGATCCATTGGAACTGGAGCTACAGATGGTTGTGAGCTGCCCTGTGGGTGCTGAGACCAGGACTCAGGTCCTCTGGAAGCACTTTAAGCACTGAGCCATCATCTCTCCAGCCTCCAATGTGGTGGGGTTTTTGTTTGTTTGTTTATTTGCTTCTTTGCTTTGTTTTGTCTTTTCACAACAGTGTTTCTCTGTATGACAGTCTTGGTTGTCCTGGAACTCACTTTGTAGACCAGGCTGGTCTTTAAAGAGATCCGCCCGTCTCTGCCTCCAGAGTGCTGGGATTAAAAGTGTGAGCCATCACTATCCATAGGTTCTTGGTTTTGGTTGTTTTTTTTTTTTAATATAAAAAGATTTATTTATTTATTATGTATTGGTGTTTTGCCTGCATGTATGTCTGTGTAAGAATGCCAGATCCCCTGGAACTGGAGTTACAGACAGTTGTGAACTGCCATATGGGTGCTGGGAATTGAATCTAGAGCCTTTGGAGGAGTGGCCAGGACTCTTAACCACTGAGCCATCTCTCCAGCCCCTTGGTTTTGTTTTTCAAGGTTCGTTTTATAATTGTAGGCAATTGTGTGTCTGCCTGTAAGTACTAGTGTCACAGAGGCCAAAGGTATCAGAACTCCCAGAGCGAGAGTTACAGAGTGATGTGAGCTGCCCGAGCGGGTGCTGGAACCCAAACCTAGGTCCTCTGCAAACGCAATAAGCACTCTAGCCAGTGATCCATCTCTTCAGTCTCAAATGTGGCATTATTTAAACAGCCATTGTGTGTGCATTCCTCTCCCCAGTCCAGCCTGACAAGACACTGAGGCAAGTGACCTGGCTATGTCAATTAGAGAAATGTGGAGAAGACCTGAAAATGAGAACCACACAATGAGACGGAAAAGGTGAAGAGGACCCAACACCACAAGGGCAGGCCCTGCACCTGATGCTCTAAGCCTCCTGCCCTCACAAAGTCCACCCTCAAAGTCCCAGTATTCCCAGCATGCAGGTGGGTAAAATGGGACCAAGCAAGTCTTCACTGTCCCTCAGAGAGGCGGAACACAGTCCAGACTGGGTTGGCAACTGAGGAGGAAGGAAGGAAGCCAAGAGAACCTTCAGCTTGGGATGACAGAGGTAGAGGGGACTGTGGTATCTCCTGTGGGTCTGTTGGTACAACCTGTGGAGAAGCTAAGCAGGATTCAGGTCAAGACGTGAGGTGGAAAAAGACAGCGCCTCAATGAATTGGCCTCCATTGAGCCTAGAACAGAGATGGAGGAGACCCTGAGGTAGGGTCATGACAAGGACAAGATCCAGAGGCTCAGGTGAAAAGATGAACAGAAAGAAGCCGGAGGTGATCAGGAGGGAGAGCAGAAGGCGCCGCGTGAAGAGTGAGGCGCAGGAGCAGTTCGGTGGTGCCCTGGCGCGGGGTCCCCTGTGGGGCACGGTGGCCACACTGGCGGGGCGGCCCCGCGCGGGCCGCCAGCCCAAGATGGCGATAGAGGGGCGGGCGAAGTGGCCGCGGCCCC
>NC_022012.1:74545803-74557780 GCF_000317375.1 Microtus ochrogaster | reverse complement strand
TGGCGCGGGCGGACAGGGGCCGCGGGCTCCTGGCGCTGACCTTCTGCCTGCTGTCCGCGCGCGGTAAGGGCCCGGGTGGCCGCAGTCGCGAGTGGGCGTCCCCAGCGCCCGCGATGTTTGCACGCCGGGGGCTGCGGGGACTTGCCCGCAGGGGGTGTGTGTGTCCTTGCTGTGTCCGTGCGTGTCCCCCTGCGCGTGGACCTTGTGTGTGTGAGGTGTGCGTTTCTGTGTGTCGGGGTGGGGGTGTCCTGCGGGAGAATGTGTCCACAGCGCGTGCCTAAGGCGCCGGGTGGCATCGCCGGCGCGCGGGTGGCTGCGGCGCTGGTAGCTCTAAGCGGGGCATGCTTCTGCCCTGCCTGCACGCATCTCGCGGTCGCGAGTGTGCCTGAGAGAGCAGGCGGGGCGGGAGTGTGCTCTTACACCTCCATTTGTGTGGGGTGCGTGTGTAACTGGATGCGGCTGAGCTAATATTTGGCCTTGGCTTTTGGGGAGTGTCCTTGCTCGTGGTGGGGGCGGCGGTGAGAAAAACCACACTCAACTTTGCCCAGTGGGTGTGGCCCCTGGGGCCAGCTAGAGCGGTAGGGGAATATGGGGTTGTTGTGGACCCAGACCTGGGGTTCGGAGAGGGTTGGGGGAAGGGCAGGAAACCAGTTGCTTTAGTGAACGAACCCAACATTTGGTCTCTGGATGGGACGCGTGTCACTCCTGCCCCACCCCAAAGAGCGGACAGGGGAAGCGTGGACGAGGTCAGCAAGGCCCCCTCTAGTCTCCCGGTCCTAGCGTATGGTAGGGTCAGGGGTAAAGATCACAACTGTACACATCGGAGAAAGGGCTGGGAGGGAGTAACGAAGTGTCCAAGTGTGTGTGCCAGAGCTGCTTCTGCCACCCCTGGGTCCTCTGACTCTCAGTGGGATGTACGTTTGCGGGGCGGCCCAAGGGAGGTTAGGTGGTAGGGCCGTGAGGGGGATGGGCTGCCCGCTTTGTTCGATTACTTCTTGCCTTCCCTGCCGAGGGGGGAGTTGAGGATGTGTCCGGGGCGAGTCGGGGAGGGACTTGGCAGTGGGGGTGGGGAGGGGGATTTTTCTCCAGCTGCTGCGGCTTTCTAGAGAGACTGGGCCAGGCCACGTGGGAGGGAGGCAGGGAGGACGGCGGGAGTGGGTTGAGGGGGGGGGGCGGGAAGGAGCCTTGCCGGGCCAACCCCAGGCCCATCTCCAGGAAAACAGCGTGTGGGAAGAGTGCTGGAAACAGCTCGGACCCTAGCTCGCCCAGCCAGACACGCCCCTTTCCCTCTGAGATCGTGGACCCAGCTGGAAGCCGGTGGTGGCCGCTCGGTGCGTGGGCTGGCTGGGTGGCAGAAGCTGGGGGCCCGGGAGTTGTCAGGTGAATGTGGCGCGGGCAAATGTCAGAGAGGTGTCTGTCTTCCTGGAGCCCAAAGGATTAGGAATAGTTGCGTGCCCCCTCCTCCTCCTGCGCTTCCCAAAGCTCCAGTAACGCGGGATCCTGGCTGGCAATCGCACTCGCGCTTTATTAAATACTTCTGAGGCCTCGGGCCGGGGCACCGGAGAAAGTCTGGAGACTGGCCTTTTCCTGCTCCCCACTACACAGGCAGAGAGCAGAGTGCATTGAGAGTCTTCCTGGCCACCTGAATGACTAACAGCAACTACTATTCTTGCCTGGCTTAACCTCCTTTGAGTGTTTAAGCCTCTGCAATCTGTGGACACCCCTTTAGAGTAGAGGTCATCCATTCTTTCACAGTATTTGTTGGGCTGTCTTTATAGTTTAACGTTTGCCTGATGCCCAGAATGTTGCAAACAAGGTCCTAGCGGCAGGCTGTCAGTCTTAGGGTCAGGGTCGGAGCCCAGGACTGGCAAGGTGCTGCGGAAGAGAAGCTCCTAAGCCATACTGGGAAGATCAGGAAAGGTTCTGAAGAAATTGATGGAGAGAGGAAGAGCCAGCCCCGCAGAGGGAGGAGTCTTCCAGATCAAGCAGGGGGTGCCAATACTGGGAGGAGATTTCGTTCACATCATTGCATCAAGCTAAATCTGGCTGGCGGTTAGAATACGGGGTGGGAGTGGGGCAGATGGGGGAGGGGTAGGCTACTACCGTGTCAAAGAGGAGGCTAAGGAAGGAACTAGTCCCAGCTCCCAAAAAGCAGTGTTAGTCCCACCAAGTCTGGCCTGAGACCCCCCCCCTACCCCCCTACGGGCAGGTTTTCAGACCAGCTTTGCATCAGCTCACTGTAGCCTGCATGGAGGGTGCAGGGTGAGACAAGAAGCCCTCCTGGGGAGGAGGTGGGGATACAGGAGACAGAATGGTGGCAGCTAGTGGCTTGCATGGCCAGAGGCACTGGATTCTAGAGATATTAAGGAAATGGAATGGGAAGGTTGTGAGCATAGATCAGTGGATTTTTCTTTGTTATCAGTTTTTTTTTATCTGTGTATGGGCATTTTGCCTGCAAATATGTCTGTGCACCACATGTGTGCCCAGTGCCTGTGGAAACCAGATGACAGTGTCAGATTCCTTGGAATTGGAGCTACAGATGGTTGTGAGCCATCATGTGGATGCTGGGAGCTTAACCCAGGTCCTCTGGAAGAGAGTAGCCAGTGTTTTTAACCACTGGGCCATGTCTCCCACACCTATAGATATAGTCTATTAGGAGTGAAGAGGAAAGTCAAACATAATAGTCTTCCCAGAAAAGTCAGTGTGGGCCAGAATGAAGGGCTGGGGCTGGGTTAGGACAATGCCCAGTCCTTTGACCTTGCCTATGGGTCAGAGGTTGTGGCTGTGAGCTCTTAGGAATAAGATTTCCGTCTGAGGGCAGTGGCTGGAAGCTGTGCTCTTTTACCATATGAAGGAGTGGGGCTCCCCCTTCCACTCAAGTTAGAATTTGGGGCTTGGGGGACCCAGAGAGCTCTGAGAACATAGGAGCTTTACCTCACCTGGAACACCTCCTCCCTGTCATCCCTGTCTCAGCCTTGAGATTCAGGCTCTTCCTAGAAGTCAACACTAGAAGTCTTTTGTTTGTTTGTTTTGAGACAGGGTCGTAGCCCTGGCTGTCCTGGGACTTGCTCTGTAGACCAGGCTAGCCTGGAACTCAAGAGATCTGCCTGCCTCTGCCCCCGTGTACTGGGACTAAAGATGAAGAAGCTTCTTTTGATAGTGATTCTTGCAGGGAATTTACCTAGACCTTTGTGTGAACCTGTGTGTGTTTCCATGGCCTCATTAATCACATGTTGATATATGGATATTTTCCTGACAGTATCTCTTTCAAACTAAGAAATCTCATTCATGATCATCATGTAATGTCAGCACTCAAAGAGATATAGGAAACTGGGCATTCTGGTGCCTCTCTGTAACCCTAGTGTTTGAAAGACTGAGGCAGGAGGATTGCTGTGAGTTAAGTGCCAGCCTGGGCTATATAGCTCAAGTTACTCCCATCAAAAAATAGAAAGTAATAGAAAGAATTTATTGTGAGCCCATTTTACAGATGAGAAGCCTGTGTGGCTTTCTGACGTTACTCAGAAACTGATCTTGGGTCCTACCAGTGTCCTGGCTCCTCTTTGTAAGACCGCCCAGTCACTCTTCCCAGGGATCTGGGAACATAACAAGTTCGCTCCGTAAGACAAGTTAGCAGCTTCAGACCTGAGTTTTCTCTCTGGCTGGTCCGAGGGTGTGGGATTCTTTTGCTCATCTCCTGTTCACTCCACGGTCTCTGAGGTACAGCAACCAGATTTGGAATTCCAGATGCAGAACACATGTGGCTGCCAGACAGGCCTGGGGCTCCCAGGAGGGCAGGGGGAAGAAGTGATGGGATAGAAAGTGGGGTTCAGGAAGGAAAACCAGAACGGTTACCCTGGGGTCCTGCATTCTCCACTGGGCAGACCCGCTGTAGGACTTCTATAGCTGTGGAGGAACCACGAGGTCACTGGGGTCAAGGAAGCCAAGGGCCAATAAGCTTTCTCCCAGGTGCAAGTCAGGACTCCTGATCAACTAATAGGGGAGTCTCTTTCTTGTTTTGAGGACAGAGCTATGGCACCCATCAACAGTTCATATGCGGAGACAGGGTGAACTCAGAAGAAATCCTTTTTTTCTAAATATTTATTTGTTTATTATGTACACAGTGTTCAGCCTGCATATATACCTACATGCAAGAAGAGTCCCCAGATCTCACTATAGATGGTTGTGAGCCATCATGGCGTTGCTGAGAATTGAACTCAGGACCTCTGGAAGAGCAGTCAGTGCCCTTAACGTCTGAGCACCTCTCCAGCCCAGAAGAAATACTTTTAAGCATATGAGATGTATAACAGAACCAGCAAGCTAAATGATTCCCTGCCTTAATGATATTTAGACAAAATTTTACTATGAATTTGCTGTTCTGTTTCTGTGTGGTTTTAGTTTGCTTGTTTCAGATAGGCCCATTGTAGCCCAAGCTGGCCTTGAACTTACTATATAGCTTTGAACTTCTGATTTTTCTGCTTCTACCCGCTGAGTGTTGGGATTACAGGGTTTACCAACACATGCAGTTTATACAGTGCTGGGACTAAACCCAGGGTTTCATGCATGCTAGGTAAGCATTCTATTCTACCAGCTGAACATATCCCCAGCCACCAGTCTAGGTGGTTTTAAAGCATTTTATTAGGTGTCTAATAATAATATCCCAGGCAGATTCAGTCTGTATTATTCAGATTGTTCCTAACTCTGAAGGGATTTACTCTATTTTCACAGATAACAAAGCCAAGGCTTGAACAGGCATAAGGGTAGAATTCTATGATATGCTTGAGAGGGTCTACATATCTACACAGCTATTTAAGTAGAGGATCTGCTCTACACAAGACACTGTTATAGATGCTAAAGCCTAAAGGACAACTGGGATATAACCCTAAGAGATTGTGAAAGTCAAGCCAAAAACAGGGCCAGGGTTGTTGCTCAGTTGGTAGAGTGCTGTGCCCAGCATGCCACTGGCCCTGTGATCCAACCTGTAATCCCAGCACTTGGGAAGTAGAGGCAGGGGGGACATAAGTTCAAGGTCATTCTCAGCTGCATGTAGAGTTCAAGAACAGCCTGAGTTACATGAGACAAGGGTCTCAAAAATGGTCTGGAGTGGTAACTGCAGCAATCTAGGCACGTAGTTTCCTCAAGGCCGGAAGAAGTGCACAAGTGTCCTAATCAGACTGTTCCAAAGCCGTTCTAGGAAGAAGTAGCCAGGGGAACCACAAGGTGTTCACTTGGGGGTGGCTTGTTTTGTATGGCTTGGTGGGCACAAGTATTGGGGACCAGGAGGAGGCAAGCCATGTTGAATGTGGCTTTGTTGTCACCCCAGATGACACTGATTGGAGAGAGAGAGAGAGAGAGAGGACTGAGGCCTTTCTCGTGTCCATGCCACCTATTCAGACCCCGCGTTCAGCTGTTGGAGGGAGGGACTTAGTATGTGGTGAGGATGGTGGCCAAGGCTCTGGAAGAAACTGCCTTGTGTTTCTTGGGAAAGAAGAATGGCCTATGGTGTCAGGGAGGACAGCGAGGAAGCTCTGATGTTTGGCCTTACTCTCCCTCCCCCACCTATATGCCCTGTCCTTCTTGAACATTCCCTGGAGAATGGAACCCAACTCAGGTTCCTGTTGACTTCACGGAATGACTCCAGCCAGACCCTGGAACGCTATAGCAAATTGCCTTCCTGACTAGGTTCTCATTGGTCTCATAAAAATCTAACTTGTCCTCCTAAGTGGGCAAAAGAGTTTCTCAGAGCCCAACATGGTGGCACAAACCTGTATAAGAAGCAGGGGCAAGATTGGGCAGTCATGGCGCACGCCTTTAATCCCAGCACTTGGGAGGCAGAGGCAAGCTGATCTCTGTGGGCTCGCGGCCAACCTGATCTACAGAGTGAGTTTCAGAACACCTAGGGCTGTTACACAGAGAAACCCTGTCTCAAAAATCCAGAGGTGGGGGGGGAGAAAAAGTAGAGGCAGGAGGGTCAAGGACAGCCTGGGCCACATAGTGAGACCAGGTCTCAGAGAGAGAGAGAAAGAGAGAGAGAGAGAGAGAGAGAGAGAGAGAGAGAAAGAAAGAAAGAAAGAAATATCCGTTTGAAAAATAAGATTGAGGGGCTGGGGAGAGGGCTCAGTGGTTAAGAACATTGGCTGCTCTCCCAAAGGACCCAGGTTCAGTCCCCAGCAGCTCACAACTGTCTGTAACTCCAGCTCCAGGGGATTCGACACCTTCATACAGACATACATACAGGCAAAACCACTAGTACCCATAAAATAAAAATAAATTTAAAAAAAAAGAAGAAAAAAAAACAAAACAAAGAAAAAGAAAAATAAGATTGAGGGCCAGGGAAAGTGGGGAAAGCCTGTAATCCTAGTAGCCCTTAGGTGGCAGAGGTAGGAGGATCTCTGTAAGTTTACCATGTGAGTTCCAGGACAGACAGAGCTAAGTCAAAAGACCCTGTCTCGAAAGAAAGAAAGAAAGAAAGAAAGAAAGAAAGAAAGAAAGAAAGAAAGAAAGAAAGGAAGACTGAAAATGGCCAGGGGATCCCCAAAACAGAAGTTCTTTATCTCTGTTAGGGGATTGAGGGGAAACCCCTGGAGGCTAAAGACTGGTGGTCAGCAAGTCACTGATGCCTGCAGTGTGCTAGAGAAGAACAGGAAAACACTTGGACACAAGACTTGGGAGTCAGCCATGCAGTGGGTGGGGGAGCAAGGTCCCTTGAACAAGTAAGGTCCACCCACTTTCAGTTACCACTCTTACAGGTTTGGTGGCAGAGGAATCATACTTTTGGTTTTGTTGTGTTTAGTTTTTCAAGTCAGGATTTCTCTGTGTAACAGCCCTGGCTCTTCCAGAACGCCCACTGTAGACTAGGCTGGCCTTGAACTCACAGAGCTCCACCTGCCTCTGATTTGGTTTTAATTACCCCAGGCTGGACTTGAATTTCCTACGTCATCGTGGGTGACCTTGAACTTTATGTACGCGTGTTAGGAATTGAATTTAGGGGCTCAAACATATTAGGCAAGTAATCTTTTCTTTCCTCTTTGTTTTGTTTTTGTTTTTCAAGACAGGGTTTCTCTGTGCAACAACCCTAACTGTCCTAGAACTCACTTTGTAGACAGATCTACCTACCTCTGTCTCTTAAGTGCTAGGATTAAAGGCATGTGCCACCAAATCCAAGTTTTTGGGGTTTTTTGTTTGTTTGTTTGTTTGTTTGTTTTTGTAAGCACTCTTATCACTGAGCTATGTTTCTAGCCTGCTCTTGAACTTCTAATCCCCCTGCCTCCACCTCCCTAGGGCAGATATTTCCTATTTCAGGTGTCTAGCTCTAAGCCGCAATTACCCAGAGCTAGGGATCAACTCCAGATCCCCCAGCATGCTAGGCCTGAGCTACCACTTCCCTAGCCCAAGAAGTTTGATGCAAATGTTTGAGTTTGGAGATTCCCCTGTTTAAGGCTGGAAAACTGAGACAGAAAGGGAGAAAAGGAGCTAAGCCAAGGTTGTGCAAGAAACGTTTGGCCCTAAAGTCCTGGAGAAGACCAAATGATGGCTGGAGCACGACGTTGTTTCAGCTCTAACAGGAACGAAGAATGCTTAAGAGACTCGCAAATGGCATGGGAAAAACTTTCCTAGAGGAAGGCAGGTCTCCTGAAGGGAGGCCGGCATCCCGGCAGAGCTCCCTGGGAAGTCTCTTTCTCAGGAGCATCTCCCCCACATCCCTTCCGGGTTCATCTGCTGAAAGTCAAAGGACAGTTTGCTCAGCTCTCCCCACCGCACCCCTGTGTCTGGTCCCTAGTTCCTTCATCCGTGGACTGGACCTTGAACTTGGGGAAGTTGCCACTGAAATGGGTCCATTAGGCTGCGGCACAGTGCCGCTGCCTCTCTGAGACGGACCCCGGTCCTTCTGTGTCTTCATCCCTGTGGGTTTCCCTGATTCCGCCTAGCTGGGCTCCTCTGAGGTAGTCAAGCCAGACATCTGCTGATCCATGAATATTCAGGAAGGGAACTGGAGCTCCTGGGGCCCCCCTGCCAGCCACCAGCCCCTCTGGCGGCTGTCCTGCTCGCCTGAGCCCAGGCTGCTGACATACCCAGCAGCTGCTCGGGCCCCAACTGTTCACATTGTTTGTTCAGCGCGGCAGGGGATTTTCCAAGCCCCGGACAGGCTTTAGGGGGTGGGGAGGCTGCCAGAGGGCTAGAGGATTCGTGTTCTGTGGGTCTTTTTCTCCTCTGAAACCCAAGCCTGCAGTTCTGTCTCGGGACTAGAGCATTTGAAGCTGCTGGGCTGAGAGCCCATGCTTGCCTTCCACAACTCTGAATTTGAATCGTGGAATCTAGGGCTTTAGAAGAACAGAAAGGACTGGGTGCTAAGAGCCGCAAAGAGCATTTGTGTAACTCCTTGCCGTGTGCCCAGGGTCTTAAAAGAATGCGCCTCTGCAGCTTCGGGTGCAGCCCTGTCGGTGAGCTTTTGCCTAACCTTACAAAGCCGTTAGTGCTATCCTCAGCACCCCACCAAAAGAGAATGAGCCCCTCTACTTCTTGAGCGATGTCCTTCACGCCCTGGGCTGAACCTCTGACATGCAGCACTTGGTTGATTCTCAGAGGCTCAGTAGCACCTGCATTTTAAATGTGTGGAAACTGAGTCCCAGAGAGGACGCCGGCTGTGAAGACAGCTGGAAGTTGAAGCGGCAAGACTGAGACCTTGATCTCTCTGTCTCCATCTGTGTGTGTGTGCGCGCGCGCACGCGCGTGTGTGTTGTTTGTGATGTATGTACATGTTCACGTGTAAGTGTACATGCAGAGTCAGAGGTCATTGTCTTTTTTTTTTAAGTGAGGGCATGGATGAGATGGGGTTCACTGAGGATAACAAATAGTGAGCAGCTATACCAGGATGCTACAGCTGGGGGGGGGTGTGAGGAGGAGGCAGCCTAGAGCTGTCTCAGCAGCTGAGGAGTGGCAGCAAGGTGAACCCTTTATTCACTCCCAGCTCGTCTGCTAGTGCTAGCCGTGTCCTGGCATCACTCGTACAAATCCTGCCTTTCGAGCAACTTCATAGGGAAAAATAAATAGAAAGGAAGAAATAAAAGTTTAGAGTTGCTTATTGTATTTGATGTGTATGAGTGTTTTGCTTGTGTATGTATGCATTCATGGCATATACAGGCAAAATGCCTATATTCATAAAATTAATAATAACAACAATAATACAGGGGAGGAAAAAGGCAGTCTTAGCTGGCTGAGGCAAGGGATGAGGGAAGGAATGTGAAGGATGGAGAGTCAGCAGGAAGCTGACTGGACCACTGTGCTCACGCTCTGTATGTGTTCAACTGCATGGACCTCAGATCCCTTAGAACTGGAGTTATAAATGTTTGTGAGCCACCATGTGGGTGCTGGGACTTGAACTCTGGTCCTATGCAAGAGTAATAGCCTTAATGGCTGAACCAACTCTCCAGTCCCCCCCCCTCCTTTTTTTTTCTGAGACAGGGTTTCTCTGTGTAGCTCTGGCTGTCCTGAAACTTGTTCTGTAGACCAGGCTGGCCTTGAACTCACAGAGATCCACCTGCCTCTGCCTCCCAAGAGTGCTGAGATTAAATTGTGCACTGCTGTCTAGCTCATGGACTATCTTATTCCTCTTTGAATGCTATGGGGAGGAAGTAATAGGGACACAGAGGAGTCTAGGTGTTGACCAGCATGGCAGACAGAAGAACATGTATGCAGGGAACACAGATGAAACCGTGTGGGGTGTGCATGGGATGGTGCTGTGTTTTCTCCAGAACCAATATCTCTGTATCATTGAAAAACCTGAGACCTGGAAGAAGTGCTTAGCTGAAGGCATACATCTCCCAGAATGCCTAGCCTTCCTGCTTCGTGTGGCTCTGTCACTCCGGACTTGCCTCATACTGAGGATGTCATCTCCATCCTTGGTCTGGTCAGGCCAGAGACTAAGGGGAGACCTTGGGCTACTGAGTTTTTATGGGACAGGGGGATAGCAGTTCAGTTGTGATGATGGACTCACATGGGGAACCGTTGCTCTATTATGATGATGGGCAGGCCCTGTTGAAGCATTAATTATGACAAGAAATATTTCCCTCTGTGATTTTTGTCTTGATTCAGGGTAGTGTGTGATCCTCCTTCTTTTCCCTTTGTGGCAGGGGCAGTGTTAGGGTCTACAGGCAGTATTGCATGTGCACACACACACACACACATACACATACACATGCGCGCACACACATGCACACACACATACACACAGGCACGCATGCTCATACTTGCTTTACCCTCATAGCACGTTTCTCAAGAGTTTTCCACCTACAACATTTTTCTAGCTTGTAGTGTGTATTTAGTTGGGTAATAGTGGTGGAGATGACCCATTGGATTCCAGAGAGAATAAAACCACTGAGCCATGACACAGAGCCAGGCAATGCTGCAGTGGGCATTCATGACAGCCCTAAAGGAAAGAATTGCTATGTATTTCTTAAACCAAGATACAATTTACATAGAATTTGCCACATGTACGAGTATGCTTTTTTGAGAGAGTTTCATGCAACCCAGGCAGGCATCCAAGTTGCTATATAGCTGAAGACGAGGAGGAACCCGAGCTATTGATCCTCCTGCCTCCATCCCCAGAATTTGGGAATTATAGGTGTGCACCACCCACCCAACTTCTATGGCTCTGGGGTTCAAATCCAAGCCTCATGTGTGCTGTGCCAGCTGTCTCCTCTGCACCGCACCCTCCACCCTGTGGTTTTTAATATACTAATAAAGTTGTGTTCCTCGACTGCTGTCTAAGCCTAGAACATTTTCACCCCAAGGGAACCTCGTGCTCCTTAGCAGTCGCTCCCCTATTCCTCTCTGCTCAAAATCCTTGGTAACCGTTAATCTCTGGACATTTCCCAGAGATGAGTTCACAAAATTTGTGGCATCTGGTGGCAGGCGGCTTGCACTGGGCTTGACACTCCCAGAGTTCCTCTGTGTACTAGCCTGTAGAGCTCTTCGTCCCTTTTGCTGACTGAACAAAACAGCCACCGCTTATCAGGTGGAAAGCAAACATTTGGGTCTGATCTACTATCCAGCTGTTGTGATAGACTACAGTGAGCTGGGGTTTGTGGTAGGTGAAGAAGTCATGTTCCGGGAAGATGAGACCCAAGAAGGAAGGAACTTCTAGCAAAGGAAGAACTGGCTTTGATAGACAGGGTCTTTCCATAAGTGATTGGTACCAGGTGGTGTGTCTCAGCGACCAGGAGGCCACCCGCCCACAGCCCTGGTGGTTCTTCCTCCTCACAGGGGAGCTGCTGTTGCCCCAGGAGACACCCGTCAAGCTGAGCTGTGATGCAGGGCCACTGCAAGTGGTCCTGGGCCCCCAGCAGGCTGCAGTGCTGGACTGTAGTTTGGGGGCTACTGCTGCTGGACCACCAACCAGAGCGACATGGAGCAAGGATGGGGACACCGTGCTGGAGCATGACCACCTGCACCTGCTACCCAATGGCTCCCTGTGGCTGTCCTCACCTCCAGAACCAGAAGACGGTGCTGATGAGGAAGCTTTTAGAACATGGAAGGTCATTGAGGGCAGCTATTCCTGTCTGGCCCATGGCCCACTGGGAGTCGTGGCCAGCCAGGTTGCTGTGGTTAAGCTTGCCAGTAAGTGCTTGCATCTGGGGTGAAAGTTGAGAGTTGGAGACCAAAGGGAAGGGATGGGGTGGGGGTAGAACTATGGTTAGTTACCCACACCAGGACCAGGAGCCCAACCCAGGTTCCCTGCCTCCTGTCCTGTTCTGCTCAGTGGGTCCCTTCCTGCTATTATCTGCCCTTATCATTCAGGGCTCCTTCAACTGTGTCTTCACCCCCTCACCGTTCTTTCCCCATTCTTTGAGTTTTAGTGTATAGGATTAGCTTCTCTGCCAGGAAGAGGTCAGGGCCCCAGAGCTGTCTCTTTGTGTTTCCCACCCACACAGCACTGTGCACAGGGATATAGCCGACCCCTATCCGTGCTGTGCACAGGGAT
>NC_022012.1:74539193-74545558 GCF_000317375.1 Microtus ochrogaster | reverse complement strand
GCTGTGCACAGGGATATAGCCAACCCCTATTAGTGCTGTGCACAGGGATATAGCCGACCCCTATCAGTGCTGTGCACAGAGATATAGCCAACCCCTATCCTTCTGGCTCTGGACCCTCAGGGCTCTCTAGAGCACATGTTACTAAGAAATGTACCTATAGTATGAGCATGATGGTGATGTTGAGCAGGAGGACCTTGGAATTCACTCAGCACCATCTAAGAGAAATCCCTGGCCACCTCCCTCGGCTCCCCACCTGTGTATCCCTTGGCCTCCTCCGTCTGCTCCCCAACTGTGTCTGCCTTGTTCTGGATTTGCCTGGCTCTATGTTCTGTGTCCCTATGCATTCTGTGTTCACGCCCTCACGCTCCTTCCCTCTCCTCACTCTGCTTGTCCCCAGCACTCGCTGACTTCTCTCTGCACCCAGAGTCCCAGACCGTGGAGGAGAACGGGACAGCACGCTTTGAATGTCACACAGAGGGGCTGCCAGTCCCCATCATTACTTGGGAAAAGGACCAGGTGACAGTGCCTGAGGAGCCTCGGTGAGTGTCCCGCAAGGGAATCTGCCCCAAAGTGCAGGGCAGAGGGTTCCCGTACATGCTTAGAGCTGGGATTCTTAGAGGCAAGGTGATTCTATCCACCTAAACTCAACCAAGAGCCAACTGCTAGCCTGACTTCTAGTCAAGTTAGGTTTTTTTCTCTAGAAGAAAAGCCACCAACCAGAAATGGAGGACAGTCTAGAGCCCTCCCGTAGTCTGCTGCCTGCTTTACTGGGGCACTAAGTGCCAGGGAGCTGCCGTGTTCTATTTACTACCACACCAGGAGCCACTGCAGAGGGCTGGCTTCTGCTCAGATTGCTCTTTCCAAGGTTCCTCTGGAGTTTCTCCCTGGACTCCTCTTCTCTTCCTGACTCCACTCTACCCTGTCAGGTGCAGACATCTGACCGGGAGGCTACAGGGTCTATCTTGTTTCATCCCCTTCTCTTCCTATAAAAATAGTGGCTTGGTGGAACAATCCAGGCAAAATTTCAGGTTGGAAGCAAAACAGAGAACAACCAGGACTTTTTCCCTGCGGTGAGCTCCTGGCAAGTCCAGATACACACATAGCAGGCCAGAGCCCTCCCTGCCTCTGTGGCCTCTGGGTTGACGTCAAGTCGTGGGCCTCACCTATGGATTACACATCTTTGGGGGGTGCGGCTCCAAAGATCTCTCCCAGGCATTCCACAGTCCTGCATCTGTCTGTCAGCTGTGTCTTTTTCCCCTTCTGCATGGAAGTGAGATCCCTCAGCTCAGAAACACTGACTGCCAAATCATTCCCAAGCACCACTCCCAACTCGCTTCGTGACTGTTGGGCTCCTACCAGCGTTGCTGACTTTTGCCCAAGTCAGGGTGGAAGGTGTAGAGAAGTCACAGGACACCTGTGATCAGATAGAGTCAACAGATAGGATCGTCGTTGACCTAGTGGAGCTTGGCCTCCACTTGTCCTTAGTGTACCACTTCATTGAGCTCTATTCTACCCATATCTGCAATGAAATGGGAAGGACATTCAATTAAGTTGTGATTTCCCAAAATGTGGTAATTTATAACATGTTAGGTTTTTTTTTTTTTTTTTTTGAGACAAGGTCTCATTATAGTTCAGGCTGGCCTCACACTCAACATTAACCAAGGGTGATCCTGACCTCCTGGTCTTCCTGTCTGCTGGGTTCAGAATAACAGTTTATGTGGTACTAGTGATGAAACCCAGGGTTTGGAGCATGCAAAGCAAGTATTCTTAACGACTGAGCTACCTCCTCAGCTCAAAGATACATTTTTAACATTCATATAAACAAAAAAGAAAGGAGAATTGTCTTATTGCCCAACTACTGTTATTTTCTTTTGGAGGGGATCAATTGTTTGCTTTTTTTCTGACATAGGGTCTTGCTAGGTAGCCCAGGCTGGCCTCAGACTTATGACCTTTCTGCCTCAGTTTCCACAGTCCTGGAATTATAGGCCTGTGCCACCATACTTGGCCCCATTTATTAATTTTTGTTTTTGTTTTTCTCTCATTGTTAGGTTTCTGTTTTGCTTTAAACAGGGTCTCCCTGTGTATCCCAGGCTTGTCCAGACCTCACTATGTAGATCAGGCTGGCCTCAGCAAAACAGTGGGGGATCAGACTTCCCCTCCCAGCATCTAATTCAGGCATCTTCCCATGGTGTTACAGGCCTCACCCATGAGGTGAGGCTGCCAGCTCCCAGCTCCAGCAGTGCTTGCCACCAAGTCCTCTGAAAATTGATCCTGGACTATAAATAGCCCAGGCTCACAAGCCCTAGCACATTGTGTCAGGGAATAAAGAAATGTCTAAAACAGCAACTTGATTTAGGCCAAGGTATGTATTTTTGCACGTGGCCAGATGTACAAATACGATAGTTGTAAACTCAGCCCAGTGGTTAAAGGAGATTGTAAACTGAGCATCTGCAGCACAGGGGTACCCTGTCAGGGGAAAAGCACGTATTCTCCAACCAATGATAGCGCTAAACCCAAGGCAATTCCCTGGCATTTAGTATTTATTTATTTATTTACTTACTTACTTATGTACTTGTTTACTTATTTAAAGGCAGAATCTCAGGAGCCTAGGCTGGCCTTGAACTCCTAATTCCCCCACTCCCTACTTTCCTAGTGCTGGGACTACAGGCACGAGCCACCGTGGCCTGTTCACAAGGCGCCGAGGATAGAACCCAGGCTTTTGTCTGTGTCTATCCTACCAGCTGAGCTACAGCCCAGCTCCACTTACATGAATTTCTACTAATAGGGGATACTTTTTCTTCCATAGGAACCAGTCATGAATGAGACTAAAAATTGAATTTATGTTAAGATTTATGCCAAAAATACACAACTTTATAGAATGAGAAGAGAAGCCACTAACGTTTTGAGCATTCCATCCAGGTCCTTTGAAATATATACGAGGTTCATACCTGTATAGATGTGTCTGGAACTGGTAACTGACAGTGTCTCTGTCCCCTGTAGAATGTGAGCTCATGGGAGAGGGTCAGGACTATCAAGCTTGCAGGGCAGGACTCACTGGGCCCCTTTTCCGGACAAGAACCCCGTTGCCCAAACACGTCACATCACTCGCTACAACGACACGCATGAGAACCAGTCCTCTCACCCTTCCACACTGCTGCTCGTGTGCGGACACCCTCCGTCACCAAACAAGGGGAAAGGCACACACTTTGATGTTTCACATTTGAAAACGTCCTCTCCCGGCATTTAGAAGGTTGAGGCAGGAGGATCAGAAGTTCAGGCTCATCCCCAGCTGCACAGAATGAGTTCCAGACCAGCCTGTGATAGCCTATCGCAAATAATTATTTATCTCATTTTGTAAAGCTCAACCAGTAAGAATCCCTGCTAGTCCCCCTCACTACACAAGCTTCACTGACCTTGCTTTTTCTTCATCCATCTCAACCTATCATTATCTGTTTTCCAAAACTAGAATTTCTTCCTAAGCAATACTTTGTGACTTCTTCCCTACTAACCAATACATCTCAAACATCTTTCCAGAATCAGAGCTTCCAAAACCACACTGTAGCAAAAAACAGAAAAAAGGTTTAGACAGCCCTGAGCAGGCAGGGTCCCACCTCGCCACTGGCTTAACTACAGCTCTGTGCCCAAGGAAGGAGCTTGTCCACGCATGCACACGAAGCAAAGCTCAATGAACGGATTTGCTCTTGGCTCTTGGTACACCATTTTCCTGTCAAGACCGAGACCATAGGGTTAGAAAGTGGAGGCAATTAGCTGAGCACTGTCTGGATGGAGGATGGAGAGAAGAGAAAAGGCTGCGGAGCACAGCATGTTAGGTAGAGTCTGGAGTGAGGGGGTCTCATCAGGCACCTGCTTGTTCTACTTCATTTTCTCCAGACAGGGGGTTGGGTACCAACCCAGATACTTCCCTGCATTCCGTCCTGCTCTGCTGCCCCCACCTCCCTACCTTAACGCATGTGGGAGTGGATCTGGAGCTGAGGTCAGAGGTTGGGGGGGGGGCAAGGGTTCACCTGGGGGACAGGAAAAGGAGTCATATTGCCTCTGTAGGTTTCTAAGCACCTGTCTAGAATGTCTCCCAGGACCCTTCTTCAGTCCCTGGGCCACTCCACTTCTCTGACAGTTGGGTTTTCTCAGCCCCTGCTTCTCCAGGAGCAAAGGGTCTTCCTCCAGCACACAACTGCCCTGCCCCCTCTGACTCCACCCAGTCTGTACACCTAAGATTGTCACCACCCGGAGCTGACCACTTCCTGCTTGGTTGAGTATGTTCAGTGCTCACCTTCCCAACCCTCCTGCTCCAGATTTCTCAAGCAAGGTCTCCGGGCCTCCTCATCCCTCCTGGCCCTCCAAACTGCTGTGCAGATTGCTGGATGGAACCTACTGGAAACCTTGTCCATTCCCTCCCTCAAGCCTCCCTAGCTATGAGTAGTGGGCTAGGAGACCTGGGCTCAAGATGTTTTGGTTTTGTATTATGGTGTCATGTCATCTAGGCTGGCCTCAAACTCACTACCTATTACAGGATGACCTTGAACTTCTCATCCTCCTGCCTCCACCTCCCTAATGCTGTAATTGCAGGCATGGATCATCACTGGTTTATACAGTGCTGAAGATGGAAGGTAGGGCTTGGTGCACGCTAGATAAGCACTCTGCTTGACTGAGCCACAGCCCAAGACCCTGGTTTCAGGGTTTAACTGCCCCAGCTTGAAGATCCTAGGTCAACATCCTAATCTGAGATTCTCTTTCGTTACCATAAAATGGAGGTTGTAATTCTCCAGTCTCTTGGGATTCTTCTGAGGGTCAAATGAGATAAGGGGATAAAGGAGTTTTTCTCAGGGAGAGGAAAAGGAAACACGGTAAGAGGTTAATGGTGCGGGGGGGGGGGTAGCAGAGAGATGGCTCAGAAGTTAGAATGTGTACAGCCCCTCCAGAGGACCTGAGTTTAATTTCCAGCATCCATATCAGCTGCTCCAGACTGTCCATAACTCCAGCTCCGTCTGTAATTCCAGCCCTCTTCTGGTCTGCAGACACCTGACGAACACTTGCACATACCTACGCATACGTAATTTTTAAAAAGTCCAAATTATTAAAAGGGTATGTCTGCATAATAAAAAATAAGTTCCTCATACACCCAGCTTCCAGACTCCCAGGTCCCCTCCCCAAAGACAACCTCTGTTTACAGGGACATTCAGTTCACACACAAACTGGTAAGAATTTTAGTCTGGCTCCTGGCCCTGCTGCGTCCCATTTCAGGAAGTCCCCAAACCTGTGAACTCAGGCCAGGCCCAACAGTTTCCAGCCTCTGTCCTTGTGGAAGTGGGGGGGTGCAGTGAACACTGGCATGTGTTTGTGCACACGTCTGGGACTCACTCAATAGACTCCAAGAAGTGCCAGGGCTAGATGGAAACCTTGATGCTGAACGGTGGGGCTTGCCCGGGAAAGAGGATATATTCAGTGACAGCTACAAGACAGTTGTGCCTTCCTCGATTTCCTCACCCACCTGAGCTGTCACTAAGTCTTCTGGTCTTGACCAGTCTGTTAGCTGAGGTTGGATCTGACAGTTTTAATTTGCATTTCTGTCACCATGGGCCACCTCGTACATGCCCTTCCCCCACCTCACAGGCTCCTTCTGCTCCTTCTCAAGGCTGATCACTCTTCCCAATGGCGTCCTCCAGATCCTGGATGTCCAGGACAGTGACACAGGCTCCTACCGCTGCGTGGCCACCAATTCCGCCCGCCAGCGCTTCAGCCACGAGGCTTTCCTGAGTGTGGCCCTCAGAGGTAAGGGGATAGGTGAAGAAAACCTGAAGCTTTCTGGGGATGAAAGGGATCAGGCAAGATCTTCAGACAAATGATTGGATAGTAGTTCTACATAAAGACAGAACTGGGGTTTGAGAACCAAACCCCAACTTCCAGTGGAGGGGTCCTTCCTTCTCACCAGGTGTATGTGTTTCCTAGAATTAGGCAGGAACTGGTGAGCAGACGAGGTATCAAAGGAGAAGTGTCAATGTCTCCATAGGTCTCTGGTTCCCTTTCGCCCTCGGGTGCCCTAACTGCCCCACTCTCCCTTTCCTATACCGTCAGTCTGGCTCCTGCCGCTTGTACGCCGGTCCTTTTCTTTCTGCCTTTCTTTCTTTCTTTCTTTCTTTCTTTCTTTCTTTCTTTCTTTCCTTTCTCTTCTTCTTCTTTTAAATATTTATTTATTTATGTACACAATATTCTGTCTGTGTGTAAGTCTGCAGGTCAGAAGAGGGCACCAGACCTCATTACAGATAGTTGTGAGCCACCATGTGGTCGCTGGGAATCGAACTCCCGTCCTTTGGAAGAGCACGCAATGCTCTTAACCGCTGAGCCAT
>NC_022012.1:74531800-74539093 GCF_000317375.1 Microtus ochrogaster | reverse complement strand
TATTTTTTACATATATTTTTGTGTGTTTGTGCACACGTCCATGACACAGAACAATTTGTAGAAGTCAGTGTCTCCTTCCACTAAGTGGGTTCCTGGGATCTGACTTATGTCTCAGGCTTGGCGGCAAACACCTTTAGCTGCTGAGCCGTTTTTGTGAGTCCCTTTTCTGCTTTTCTTTGAAAGGCTCCTGCCGGGATAAGATAGGGGCAAGGGCACCCCCTGGTTTTGGGGTCACAAAGACCTGTTTTGAATCCTTATCCCTCAGTGTGGCCCTGGTCTGGCGCTCAAATGTCCAGCTCAGAGGGGTGAGAATAACAGCTGAGATGGGAATGCACAGTGTTTGGCGCTCGGCAGCTGCTCAACAGATCTCACTTCAAGCCTCCCCCAAGGTCGCTCTCCTGTGCCATTCCTCCCTTCTCCGATCCCATCCTCTCCTCCCTGGGTTTCTCTAAAACGCTGCGCAGGGAGATCTTTGCGCTCTCTTCTGCACTGGGTCTCTGCCTCCCCCTGCTGGACAAACAAGGTGTTCACTATTCTGTGGTGCCGAGAGAGTATTGGACAAAAAACACAATGCGAAGCTTCCTGCCTAAAAATTGGAGCCCAATCCTTGCTTTTGCACTTAGGAACCCCCCATCCCGGCACTTTGGCAAAGGGACCTGCCTAACTCACACAACGCCTTATCTGTCTAGGCAATGCTAGATCTAGAACTGAGTGCTGGATCCAAGGTAGAGGCTGGGTAGGATGGATTTGGGAGGAAATATGGGTCATTTGAGGGAGGATTCATTTGTGTCGGAGAGCATTCTTGTGGCTCCAAGATAAGCCCTGAGGCCTAAGTCAGCTCTTTTGAACTTAGTAGCTGTTTTCCCCCTTCTGACATAAGGAATTTTGATGTCTCCTGCTCCCCTGGCTCAGCCATTACAGGAGCAGCAGGTGGCAGGTAGACCCCGTCCTCCTATTGTCTCTCCAGGGTCCTTGGAGGCTGGCAGGGGCCAGGATGTGGTCATTGTGGCAGCCCCAGAGAACACCACAGTAGTGTCTGGACAGAGTGTAGTGATGGAGTGTGTGGCCTCCGCTGACCCCACGCCTTTTGTGTCCTGGGTCCGACAGGGTGAGTGTGGAGGGAAGAGGCGAAGAGTGGGGGAGTGGTCGGGATGGTACAGTGTCTCACAGGCTCTAAGTCAGGAGCTACCTAAAGATGGAAGGAGAGGACTGGAGAGATGGCTCAGTGGTTAAGAGCTCTGACTTCTTTTCCAGAGGTTCCGAGTTCAATTCCCTGCCCTCTTCTGGCCTGCAGACATACATGCAGACAGAACACTATATATATATTAAATAAATCTTTTTTTAAAAAAAAGTGTAAAGAAGGTTGTATTTAAAAAGCCCAGTGGTGGTGGTTTATGCCTTTAATTCCAGCACAGAGGGAGGCATATCTCTGAGTTCAAGGCCAGCCTGGTTTCCAAAGTACATTCCAGGAAAGCCAGGGCTATACAAACTCTGTCTCAAAACACAAAAAATAGAACACCAAAAAAGAAGGCTGTATTAAATGCATGCCCCACCCACCAGAGGCCCACCTCCCATCTCTCATCTCCCATCTATCTAGGGAGCAGAGTTCCAGGTCTAGGACCAGAGGAACTGGGATTCAAGCCAGTCACTGTGATCCTGCTTTGTCCGGGAGGGTGGGGAGGGTCCCCTAAGTTGAAGAGGGCGTGGAGGGACAGCCCCAGAGTCCCCCTCCAACCTGCTCCTTCTCTGTTCCCAGATGGGAAGCCTATCTCCACGGATGTCATCGTTTTGGGCCGGACCAATCTACTCATCGCCAGTGCGCAGCCTCGGCACTCTGGTGTTTATGTCTGCCGAGCCAACAAGCCCCGTACCCGCGACTTCGCCACCGCTGCAGCTGAACTCAGAGTGCTGGGTGAGGCCTGGAGCTGTGGGACACTAGGGACAGTTGGGTGTCAGAGGGAGGAGAGGGGTTGCTAGAAGATGAAGCGTGGAAAGGGGTAACATACATGGAAGGAATCTTTGGAGGATAGAGCGAAGAGAGTTGAGACAGGGATGGAGAGGGGTATGTAAAGCCGGGTTTGGATGATGGAGAGGGACAGAGCGGGTGAGCTGGAGTGGGGTGAGGTTATGGGAGGAGATAGTGGAATGGACTGGACTATATGGTGTGGAGCCTGGAAAGCAGAATCTGGACATGGTAGCTCTTGCCTGCAATGCCATCGCCCGGAAGGTTGTAGCAGGAGTGTGAGTTCGATGTCAGGCCCTGAAAGAGAGAAGAGCTATCTAGGAGGGACCAGAGCAAGTGGGCAGGCGGGTGGACCCAAGCTTGGCCCAGGTGACTAGGGGAGAGGACCTCAGGGAGAGGCTGGGGGTGCGGTGTTGGGACGCTTGAGACTCTCCTGTCTCCAGGGGCTCCTGCTATCTCACAAGCGCCAGAGGCTCTGTCGAGGACGCGGGCCAGCACTGCGCGTTTCGTGTGCCGGGCGTCGGGGGAGCCACGGCCCACGCTACGCTGGCTGCACGACGGGGCCCCGCTGCGACCCAATGGGCGAGTCAAGGTGCAGGGCGGTGGTGGCAGCTTGGTCATCACGCAGATCGGCCTGCAGGACGCCGGCTACTACCAGTGCATAGCAGAGAACAGCGCAGGAACCGCGTGTGCGGCTGCGCCCCTGGCGGTGGTGGTACGCGAGGGGCTGCCCAGCGCCCCGACTCGGGTTACAGCCACGCCTCTGAGCAGCTCCGCTGTGCTGGTGGCCTGGGAGCGGCCTGAACTGCACAGCGAGCAAATCATTGGCTTCTCCCTTCACTACCAAAAGGCAAGGGGTATGTATACTCAAGATCAAGTGGCCCCACTTAGGGCAGCCACGGGTTAGATGACTGAAGGATTGCCCTGTGGGGACCTCTGTGGATGGGGTGAGGGGCAGCGATCTAGTATTAGAGTTCGGAGCCTTGCATATACTCCCCCTGAGAGGATGCTTGCTTTTACAGGGTTAATGGAGCCGTCGTCCACCCTAGTTAACTAACTGCAGTAGTAACTACTTAATTAGACAGCACAAGGAACTTCCTGACCAGTTCTAGAATTAATACAATGGGTAGACTAGAAGGCGAGGGCCTTTATATCCGACAGCCTAGACTGTCTTCCACGATTTAGCTATACATAGACCATTAGGATCCCGAGACCAACTCCCGACTGGTAAGACCTGAAGTGAGTGGGCTGCGATGGTCCTTTTGTCTCCTGTGCCACCATCTCAGGAGTGGACAACGTGGAGTACCAGTTCGCAGTGAACAATGACACCACAGAGCTGCAGGTTCGGGACCTGGAACCCAACACAGATTATGAATTCTACGTGGTGGCCTACTCCCAGCTAGGGGCCAGCCGCACCTCCAGCCCAGCCCTGGTGCATACACTGGATGATGGTAGGACCTCTGAACCTGCAGTGGCCTGGAACCCAAGGACATCCCTACCCAGAGACTGTGTACCCCAAGGACCTCTTCCTTACCTTGTGATGTCTTTTGTGCCCTGTAAAGGAGTGGGCAGGGTTTCTTCTTCCCCGTGTAAAATGGGGAAACTGAGGATCAGAAAATGAAAGTGACTTGCCCAAGGTCAGTAGGACAGCTGAGATTTGAACCCTGCTCTTGTGAGTCCCCATATTTTACAGCCCTCCTTCTTTACACCCATGTACCATCCAGCCATTGGATACAAAAATCTTCTGGCCCACACTGTCCTCTAGCCTTGGGGTAGGAAGAAGGTCTCCTCATCCTCCAGCTTGAGGCTCCCCGAGAGGCTCCCTTCCCTCCCTCTGATCCTGGGCCTGCTCCTGAGTTGCTGTGTGACCTGGGCAAGTCTCTGACCACTCCTGACCTCGCCTTCCCCGTCAGTGGGGCAGAGCTCATGCCAGCATTCTTCTGTCTCAGTCCCCAGTGCGGCACCCCAGCTCGCCCTGTCCAGCCCCAACCCCTCAGACATCAGGGTGGCATGGTTGCCCCTGCCTTCAGGCCTGAGCAACGGCCAGGTGGTGAAGTACAAGATAGAGTATGGCCTGGGAAAGGAAGGTGAGTGGGGCTGGGGCAGTGGGGAGCTGCCAGTGGGAAAGGAGGTTCTCCCCCAGATAGGGGAGTCTGTGGGAGTAAGTCCCAGTGGGGCATGGGAAAGCTCTGGAAAAGAGCAGTGAGAGGCTAGAGAGATCGCTCCATGCATAAAGTACATGTTCAAGCCTAAGGACCTGAGTTCAATCCCAGTCTGCCATGGTGGTGGTGCCTGCTTGTAATCCCAGTACAGGGAGGCAGTAGAGGAAAAGGGAAGAAAAAAGCGGAAACAAGAAAAGGAGGTGCCTTGTGTATAGCCAGCGGAGCCTCTGACTCAGTTTCCTTTCTGTGAAGCAAGCAGTTCACCTAGTTGGTCCTTGGAACCCTTCTAGTTTAAGCACCAGAGAAGAGATGGGATGTTACGGGTGTGCCCACGGGGCATGGGATGTTCTTGTTGGGGAGATTGTGGTGGTCTAGGGGCGCTGATGTGGTTCTAAAAGGATTGGGGGAGTGCAGAAAAGAAAAGAGGCTAGGGTCAGTAAAGCTAAAGAGAGAGACAGGAGGCTGACCCAAGGTAGCAGTCAGGGCTTCTGACAGCAGGCACTGCTGGGTGCTCTTGGCTAGCCCTCGGGACTGTGAGGACTGTACAAGGGGTGTACTGGCTATTTTGACCATAAACAGGGAGGAGAAAAACATGCTTTGGTCTTTTCTTGCTGAAGCAAGATTAATGGGCTTCAGCAGTTGGAGCCAGAGGCCCCAGGGTCAGCCTGGAGGCATAGAGCCTGCCTCCAGCTGAGGGGTCAGTGCCCAGAGGACCTCAGGGGCCTAAGTGGAAGAGTCAGTGTGATAAGTTAGAGATCTCGGTTTCCAGATGAAGGATACTCAGCAGTCCATCTCTTCTGTCCCAGAAGATCAGGTTTTCTCCACTGAGGTACCCGGAAATGAGACACAGCTTACGTTAAACTCACTTCAGCCGAACAAGGTATACCGAGTCCGGATTTCGGCCGGCACTGGGGCTGGCTACGGAGTCCCTTCCCAGTGGATGCAGCACAGGACACCTGGCGTGCACAACCAGAGCCATGGTATGGAGCTTCAAGGGCAGACCAGACAGTGGCGACGGGTGTTCTGTGGCCTTGGAACCCCAGGCCACACCCAACACAGACCTGTAATTGTCACCTTCCTCCGCCCTCCCCCCCCCCCACCACACACACACACTGAATGCATCAGGGAAGCCTGGGTGTAGGAGTGAAGGGCTGGGTTCGGGTATCTCTCTGTTGCCTTTGTGACCTTTAACAAGTCGCATCCGGAAAGCTTCATTACTACAGTAAGGGGCGGCAGGGTCAGTAATGCAATTATACGTAAAGTGGTTGGCACAGAGTAGGAACTCCGTGGGCTGAGAATGTGGCTCGCTTGGTAGAACACTTGCTTAGATGCACAAAACCCTAGGTTCGATCCCCAGCACTGCATAAACCCAGCATGGTGGCCCTGTGGTCCAAGCAGAAAGATCAGAAATTCAAGATCTGCCTCACCTACATAGTGAGTTTGGGGCCAGCCTGGGATGCATGAAGTTCTGTTTCAAAGTAAGGGAGGAAGGAACCCATTAAATGGTAGCTGGTTTTGCCAGAGGCCTAATAGTAGAGTGATTAAATGCCCACAAAGTCGAACACTGTTTTCAGACATCTGGCAAGTTACTTGACATCCTGAGCTCAATTTCTATCTGTAAGATATAGGTGATAGCTTTTTTTTTTTTTTTTAGTTTTAGTTTTAGTTTTGTTTTTTATTTGTTTGTTTTTTAAAACAGAGTTTCTCTGTAGGTTTGGTACCTGTCCTGAAACTAGCTCTTGTAGGCCAGGCTGGCCTCGAACTCACAGAGCTCCACCTGCCTCTGCCTGGGATTAAAGGCATGCACTGCCGCCGCCCGGCTGCTTTGTTTTGTTTTGTTTTGTTTTTACTGGATTATAGAGTTATAAGAATGAAGGGTTGCCGAGATGGCCCAGCTAGTAAAGGGGTTACTCTTTTTATCAGAGGATCAGACTCCTATTGTCTCCCCAGAATCTATGCGATGGAAGGAAATAAATGAGTCCACAACTTGTCCTCTGACCTCCACATACACACACACACACACATAAATAAATACCTAAAATTTTAAAAATCCATATACGAAGTGTTCGAAACAGTGTTTTACACATAAGCCAGCCCTCTATTCTTGAGCTCCGAGTAGGGCTCCTCACTCTAATGGTTCCAGACCTCTTTCCTTACCTCTACAGCCCCTTATCTGTATTTATTTCAAGAGACTAGCAGAAGCCCCTCTGTTCCCTCTGACAGACGCGCCCCCTGCCGTCTCTTTTGTGCATGCCTTACAGACCCGCCCTCACAGCTAGCATGCAGTGCTCAAGACCACCGGGAGGTGGCAGAACGGAGCAGTAGGGAAAGCTCTGGCATAACTGTGCTGTGCCCAGCACCCGCTCAGGTTCCTGACGTCCTCGCTCCTCATTCTCTTCCCCTTGTCCCCATCATCTCCCTCTGCCCCCAGTTCCCTTTGCCCCTGCAGAATTGAAGGTGAGGGCAAAGATGGAATCCCTGGTGGTGTCATGGCAGCCGCCCCCTCACCCCACCCAGATTTCTGGATACAAACTCTACTGGCGTGAGGTGGGGGCAGAGGAAGAGGCAGACGGTGACCGCCCCCCAGGGGGCCGAGGAGACCAAGCTTGGGACGTGGGACCTGTGCGGCTCAAGAAGAAAGTGAAGCAGTATGAACTGACCCAGCTAGGTGAGCAGGCCTGGGCTTGGGAGGGTCTTGTGAGCTGGGCAAGCCGGGTGCAGGGAGAGTGACTCCCGTGGCCTTCCCCAGTCCCTGGCAGGCTGTACGAGGTGAAGCTCGTAGCTTTCAACAAACATGAGGACGGCTACGCAGCTGTATGGAAGGGCAAGACTGAAAAGGCGCCCACGCCAGGTGAGGAGCAGCAGGGGGGTTGTGAAAGCCTCTTTCCCCTTCCCCTGACCAGCCAGCGGGCAGTGTATGTGCCACGTTCACTCCTGCTCACCCTCTCGGGCAGGAGTCCTCCTGCTGTCAGATATGCCCCTCATTCTCAAGCTAAGCCGGGCAAATGGGGAGAGTGTAAAAAGGTTTAGGAAACCCCATGCTCGATGCGTGATCCCTGGCTCCAACCTTCAACCTTTAGTTTTTCAACCACATCCACCTATATCGCGTTATCCATCAGATTATCCCATAATTCTTTTTTTTTTTTTTTTTTTTTTTTTTTTTTTTTT
>NC_022012.1:74520255-74531700 GCF_000317375.1 Microtus ochrogaster | reverse complement strand
CACAGAGATCCGCCTGCCTCTGCCTCCCGAGTGCTGGGATTAAAGGCGTGCGCCACCATCGCCCGGCTATCCCATAATTCTTAAACAGGGAGAATATCTTTATGGTTTACTTAAAAATAAATTAATTTTATATGTATGGGTGTTGTGTCTGTGCACCACCTGTGTTCCTGGTGTCCCTCGAAGCGAAAAAGGGCTCCGAATCTACTGGGACTGGAGACAAAGATGGTTGGGAGCCGCCATGTGGAGATAAAGATGGTTGGGAGCCGCCATGTGGGTACTGGGAATCGAACCCAGATTCTTTAGAAGGGCAGTAAGTGCTCTTAACTGCTGAGCCATCTTTCCCGTCTCCTGTCATATTGCTTCTGCTCAGCATTAACCATAAGCTTGCTTAAAATATTTTAAGGTTTGTTTGGGTATAATCTTTTTAATTTTTTATTACATTTTGTTTATTTTGTGTGCACTTGTGGGGGTGAGAGGAGTATCTGATTCTCTTCCGTCACGTGAGCCCTGGGGATCAAATTCAAGTCCTCAGGTTCGGCAACCTTTACCCACTAAACCATCTCTTGCTCCATGTTGGGGGGTAAGGGGGGGGGTCTGGTTTGGTTTTGTTGTTGTTTGTTTGTTTTGTTTTTCTCGAGGCAGGGTCTCACTATGTTGTTCTGACTGTCCTGAAACTATATGGACCAGGTTGGCCTTGAACTCACAGAAACCCACCTGGGTGTGACCTTGGGGGGGGGGAGAAATCACTTCAGTTCTTGGGTGCCTCAGTTGCAGTGGGAATCATGCCACCCAACTCACAGGGTCAAAAGAGAGAGCCAGTGACAGTCATGGTAGCACACAGCTCCAACCCCTGCACTAGAGAGACAGAGGCAGGAGGATGGAGAGTTAGAGGCCAGCCTGGGTTACTACATAATGAGACACTGTCTCAAAAATAAGAAGGAAAAAGACCAAATAAAGCTTCTTGGGACTATGAGTGTCTGTCCTCTCTCACTACACTTTGATGTCCCCTCCTAGACCTGCCTATTCAGAGGGGGCCGCCCCTACCTCCTGCCCACATCCATGCGGAACCAAACAGCTCCACCTCCATCTGGCTTCGGTGGAAGAAGCCAGACTTTACCACCGTCAAGATTGTCAACTACACTGTGCGGTTTGGTCCTTGGGGACTCAGGAATGCCTCCCTGGTCACCTACTATACCAGGTATCAGCAAGGGGAGGCAGCAGGGGCGGTAGGAGAGGGGCTGCAGGGCTCAGCTGTGGCGAGAGCGCACCAGGACCTCCATAGGTGTCTCTTCCCTGGCTGCTGACCGGGGTGTAACAGCGAGAAGGGCGAGCTGTCTGGTTCTATCCCGACGGCAGAGCCTGTGGGTCACCGTTTGGTGAGAGTGAGGCACAAGACTAGAAGCTTCCTTCCTTCTGCTGGGGCTCTTCCTCCCATCATGCAGAAGAAGGCTCAAGTTGCTGCTAGTCTAACTGAGAGAACAACCAAAAAAGGCAACAGAGACACAGACTAAGACAAGAAAAGATGCCTCAGAAGTGATTGGTCCCCCAGGTGCAGAATAACTTAATTAATCCAGGAAGGCTTCCTGGAGGTCAGGAGGGTCTGGTTTGGAGTTTAGACGCGGAGTAGCGTACATCCGGTCTCTCTGTGGATTGCCTGGGTGTGTGTGTTGGGGAGGGTAGTGGTCCCAAAGAGCAGCTCCCTCCAGCGTAGGGTCTGGCTGGTGACAGGAGCTTATGTCTGGGGTTCTGCCTGGCTTGAAGCCTGTCTGAGGGCACTAGCCCTGTCCCTTCCCCCGGAAGCTCCGGAGAAGACATCCTCATTGGCGGGCTGAAGCCGTTCACCAAGTATGAGTTTGCGGTACAGTCCCACGGTGTGGATATGGATGGGCCTTTTGGCTCCGTAGTAGAGCGCTCCACCCTGCCTGACCGTGAGTAGCCGCTGCCTCTCTCCCATGTGCCACCCATTTGCTGGGTCCCGTGAAGGAGGAAGAAGGGGAGATGGTGCCCTCCCTCATCCCCTAACTTCCAGCCACCCTCAGCCAGGGCTGTGTCTCTGACCCTTCCCTCCCTTCCCTGCACTGCAGGGCCTTCGACCCCCCCCTCTGACCTACGCCTGAGTCCCCTGACACCATCCACTGTTCGGCTACACTGGTGTCCCCCCACGGAGCCCAATGGTGAGATTGTGGAGTATCTAATTCTCTACAGCAACAACCACACTCAGCCTGAGCATCAGTGGACGCTGCTCACCACAGAGGGTAAGAGTGTCCTTCCCCTCTCCCAGGTGACCAAGTTGGTCATTAGGACGTCTTGGGGTCTTCTGGGGTTAGAGGCAAAAGCTACTGTCCGGGTGCCAAGTCAGTGGTACTTCTGCCTCCTGCCCCTGCCTTCTGCCTGCCCCCCTGCTCCCCACCCCCCACCCTAGGAAACATCTTCAGTGCAGAAGTGCACGGCCTCGAGAGTGACACCCGGTACTTCTTCAAGATGGGGGCCCGCACAGAGGTGGGGCCTGGCCCCTTCTCCCGCTTACAGGATGTGATCACTCTCCAGGAGACATTCTCAGGTACCAGGGAGGAGGGAGGAGGCCTTTGGGGCACCCTGGGGCCCTAAGACCCCTGGGTTGGCTCCTAAGGCCCTGCTTTTGGAAACTATACTCTTTCGACTTTGGAGTCCTTGGGGGTGGAGGGTGGGTGAGACAGTGGCAGCTTGGTAGAGGGGCTGTCGTGGTCAGAGGCTGTCAGAGAGATGGTTTTCTGGGAGCTCTGTGAAGGGGAAGTGGGTAGCAAGCTGGACGGGAACTCACAGCTTTCAATTAAGATAAACGTGAGAGCCCAGGGCCGCTATTGAAAGTTGTTACAAATATGAATAGAGTATTAAGCACACATAGGACTGGGGAGATGCTCAGTTGGTAAAATGCTGCCATATGAGCAACAGGACCCGAGTTCAAATGCTCAGCACCCGTGTAAATGGTAGACACGGCCATTTCCACTATACCCCCAGTGCTGAGGAAGTAGAGACTGGGTGATCTCTGGGACTGAGAGAGGTTGAGGAAATCTTTTGATGTGGACCTCTGACTTCCACAGGACACATACTTGCACCTGTGCACCCCCACATGAACATACACATACGTTACAGAAACACATGTGTACACACCACACCTAGCCCTCCTACGTTATACATGTATACACCATAAAAGCTCTTGTTGGCAGGTGGGAGAATACGCCACTGAAAAACTGATTCTGTAAAGTCCAGTTTTCCCAGTAGAAACAAGTGGTGTATACCAGGGAAGACCATGGTGGGCTTAGTGTGAGGCCTAATGAGGTTCTGTAACCTTCTATACTCCAGTCAGAAGAGAGGGCGCTTCCAAGACAGGTATGCTGGCACACACCTTTGATCCCAGCTCTCCAGAGGCAAAGGCAGGTAGATTGCTGAGTTTGAGCCCAGCCTGGTCCACAGAGTGCATTCCAGGACAGCCAGGCTGCACAGAGAAACCTCAAGAAGAGAGGGGTGTCCCCAAAGGGTAGGACTGAGGCTAGCCATCTTCTGCAGAAGCCCCTCCCCTCCTGGATTTACGAACACTGTGTCCTGTCCTCCCCACCAGACTCCTTGGATGTACACTCAGTCACAGGCATCATCGTGGGCGTCTGCCTGGGCCTGCTCTGCCTCCTGGCTTGCATGTGTGCCGGCCTCCGACGGAGCTCCCACAGGTGAACCAGGGAACCATCGGGACTGAAAGGGTTTCCAGGAAGGATGTGGATTGAACAAAGGAGCGTATACTTCCCTGCGGCACATGGAGCCTGTTAAAGTTAGGGCTATGGAGGAGGTGTGGATTCAGGGCGGCGTTTGCCCAGCCTATGTGAGGCCCTGCAGAAAAACAGATCAGTAATTTATTTATTAGTATTCCAAGATGAACAATTGAGGCATTGTTCTCATGAGAATGTGGAATGAACTTAGGGGAGCCCCAGTCTCCCCACCTCGGTAAAAGCAGGCGGAGCCACCCTGTGTGCTTCCTTCGTAGCCCCCAGCAGCGTGGATGGAGAAGCCCCACCTCTCCATATGAGGAAGGATGCCATTTGAGGGGTCAGGCTGGACGGACAGTATTCCGCCCTTCCTGGTTGCACATGCCACACCTGGAAACCAAAACCACTCTTGTCTGGCTCATAACTTTGTTCCTGTTGCAGGGAAGCCCTCCCAGGGCTGTCCTCCACAGCCACCTCTGGGAATCCAGCACTGTACTCCAGAGCTCGACTTGGGCCCTCCAGTCTCCCTTCTGCCCATGAGCTGGAGTCCCTCGTGCACCCCCGCCCGCAGGACTGGTCCCCACCACCCTCGGATGTGGAAGACAAGGCTGAAGTGCACAGCCTTATGGGTGGCAGTGTTTCAGATTGCCGGGGCCACTCCAAGAGAAAGGTGAGATTGAGTCCTACACGAACCCATTCCCAAACTTAACACCAGGGGGCGACAGAGCACAACTTCTGACCGTGAGACATACTCCAGGCCCTGGGCCAGCTAGGGAAGCCTGTGTGTAGTTCCTTATCCCTTGGATAAGGGTAGCCAGCCTTATTTTCACCTGGGAGCACCCAGATCTCACTTCCCTGATCACTTAGGCTGTGGCCAAGTAGGACTGGACCCAGGATAATGTAAGACTCCATAGGCCAGGTCCCCTGGGAGCTGCAGTGGTGAGACACCCTGACCAAGAGGACAGTCAGTCTTCCCATCTCTCACCCTTCCTTTGCAATGAGGAAGAGTCCACCAGGCTTGGGAGCCTCGGGCTTTGCAAGTCAAGTGTCGTTAGGGTTATGATTCTGCCCTTCCTATCTCCCAACCCAGTGCTCACCCCTGCCTAGGGGAGAGGTTTTAGCATGGGTCCTGTCTGGAGATAGTAGGGGTCGACAGGCCTGGACCATCATTTGTCATCTTCCTTCTTTGCAGATCTCCTGGGCTCAACCAGGTGGCCTGAGCTGGACAGGCTCCTGGGCAGGCTGTGAGCTGCCCCAGGGGAGTGGTTCTAGGCCTGCTCTGACCCGTGCCCTGCTGCCTCCAGCTGGAACTGGGCAGACGCTGTTGCTGCAGGCTCTGGTGTATGATGCCATAAAGGTCCGTGTCCTGAGGGGAAGGGAGAGGCAGGAGGGAAGGGCCCCCCATGCTTTCCCAGGGAGAGATGTATTCAGGAGGCTGGGTAGCTTCCAAAGGGGAGTGGGTGACAGGAAGTCCAGTTTGAGGGCAGTTCCTTCTTCACTGGAACTGAGTGACCCCTCAGATACCCCTCAGAATGGGTGGCATTCTCATTCCCTGCCTTTGCCAGGGGCTGAGCATCATGTCAGGTGGGACAGTCCTTGGTATATTATCTATGGAGAGTCAGCCTTCCTCCATCCGGCATATGTTGGCCATTTTTCTGATAACCATTCTCAGTGATGTTCATCTGGACTTCTGTTCTCTGCTCTGCCAGAGCAACGGGAGGAAGAAGCCGCCCCCAGCCTGCAGGAATCAGGTGGAGGCTGAGGTCATTGTCCACTCCGACTTCGGTGCATCCAAAGGAAGTCCTGACTTCCATCTCCCAGACCTGGAGCCTGAGGAACCCCTGCCTACAGAGGCTCCGCCTTCCACCTCAGGGGTTGTGGATCTGTCTCAAGGAACAGACTGGCTGGGCGGGGAGCTGGAAGGGTGCGAAGAGGCAACCAGTGGGCCAGAGAGGCTCACCTGCTTGCCAGAGGCAGCCAGTGCCTCCTGCTCCTGCCCAGACCTCCAGCCCAGCACCTCTCTAGAGGAGGCCCCTGGAAAAAGCTGTCAGCCCAAAGCCCTGTGCCCTCTCTCGGTCAGCCCAAGCCTCCCCAGGGCTCCTGTCACCTCTGCTCAGCTTCCCTGAGCAAAGGCTGGTGTGGCTCAGGATCGTGACATGCATGGCCACTTGTGCGTACTAGCGACAAGCCTTTTGGAGCCTCTTAGGGTCCTTTGGCTGGGATGGGGGAGATCTTTGCTCACTCCTCCATG
The DNA here is from genome assembly GCF_000317375.1 of Microtus ochrogaster. Taxonomy (NCBI): domain Eukaryota; kingdom Metazoa; phylum Chordata; class Mammalia; order Rodentia; family Cricetidae; genus Microtus; species Microtus ochrogaster. The sequence continues at coordinate 74,525,712 of NC_022012.1, read as the reverse complement.
TTCTCCACATACGGGATGCTGGAGGGACTTGAGACCAGCTCCATGGGATAGACACGTGTGAAGTCCCGTGTGTGCGCTGGTTGAGCTGGGAAACCTCACCCTATGTAGTGGTCACCGTGGCCTAATGGATCCTCCATGGCAGGATGGTGTAACAGTGATCAGTGCCAGCTCTTTGAGCCATAGCGTTGTCACCCAGCCTTTTATTACACTCTGAGAGTGTCTCCAATGCTGTGTCTACGAAGACAGCCCCAGCCCCTCTGCCGTCAGCTGGGCTGAGCTGAAGGCCTGTCAACTCTGCAGGCCCACATTACAGCTGCATGGCCGTCATCCCCCTGGCCTCCTAAGGCCCAGAAGGCTGGGGGAGCCCAGCTCAGCCCCCCTCTCCCTGGAGCAACCCTGCACCTAATTTTGTAATACGGGAAGTGCCTGGTTTGGGAAATCTTCTTTCTCCCTGTCCCCTCTTTTGTGCCCCTTTATTGTTCTAGTGATCTGTCTCTTGTTGTCTTGCTCTCTTATCCCAGGGCCCTTCTCTTTCCTGTGATGCCTCTCATCTTCTCCCTGCTCTTTCCCTGTCTCTGTGTCTCCCATGCTTGTCATTGTGTCCTGTTTCTCTTCCCTGGCTTCAACCTATGCACCCTTCCCTAACAACATGACTACCTCATGTCTGCTTCAGACCGTAGTGTGACCCCTGGGTCCCCACGGCTCCCTGCCAACACCCTTTCCAGGCAAATGATCCACTCATGGTAGATTTGGGAAAGACCTTTTGGCTTCCCTGGTCCCCTTCTCCTTGGGATTGAGATGGGTAGGTTTTCTATGGAAGTGATGAATCCGGCTGTACCAGGGAAGCTGCAGAAGGGGTAGGGACTGAAACCCAGAGGCTGAGCAAAACGACCGCCACCCATCTGGACAGAAAAATGGGTGTGTGTTTTTTGCCACGCAGTTTCCAGTTCTGGCTGAGGCTGGAGGGGATGAGGGAAGTGAGCAGCAGTAGCTCAGCTCCCTAAACCTTGAACTTGAGTGGATTCGGATTGGGAAAGGAGTTTCCTCCAAGATGCTAGAAGGGATGTCCCTGCACAGGAAAAGGGTGGCTGGCTCGTTTTGTTAAATGGAATCCTGAGATCATCTTCCCACAAAGGGACAAGCCTGACTTGTACCTCCTGTGTCACGAAAGCCATGCCATCTGTTTGGTGTCTCACCTTGGTCATTCTCCAGGGGTGCAGAATGTGGGACCTTTGCTCTCTCACTGGCTGGCATACCAAGCGTTAACTCTGGCTTCTGGGCCAAATTAGAAATAACCAGTGTATCTTTCCTTTTTTTTTTTAATGTCTTTCAGCAGAGTTGCAGCCTCCGCAGCCCCTGAAAGCATCTGTGTTTATTACCCTCGTGTGTCACTCATGTTTGACACTCACCTACATTTCCTCCCCCTCCCCTCTTCAGCCAGCCTATGATAACACTAAAGATTATTAATGTGGGTTTCGCGTCTCGTTAAAGACGGGACTGTCTCTTGAACTACTTCTCTAGCATTCAGAGTGGCCATGGCCAACACCACTGTGTGTTTCTTCACTGCTCTGAAGGTCAAAAGCCTCATTTTATTTTGTTGGTTAGATTTTTTTTCCCCCTTGCCTTGAATGAAATAGCTGTTTTAACAGTAGGCTCTTAGCATTACACCACATAGTCATTTCTCATGTTCTTGTTTAACAGGCACTGAGGTTCTGGTTTAAATTAAATAGCTGCAAATGAGACAATTTATAACCCATTAGGTTGGGTGGAAAATTGTTTCTCAAAAGCAAATAAGTAATAAATCTGGTATCTGCCTATAACTCACAGTTGATAAGAAAGTAGCCGTTACGCACGAGCATTATATATGATTCGGGCCCCGAGGAACTGGGGAGCGCTCCATCTGTGGCTTTACAGCAGCAGGTTTTATTAGAAAAGAGTCTATTGGCCTTTTACAGGGTATTAATCCTTTTGTCGCTTGCCATGGATGCCTTAAATTCTTGAGTCTCATTTGAAAATCTTCCTTTTCTCGAAGCATGACAAGTGTACTCAGTACTGACATGCTCACTTATTTACCCATGCTTGGCTTATGCTGTATTATTTAATTGCATTTCCAGCATCATGTTTCCTCTTACAAATATGATATTCTTTAGTGTTACACTAAGGCGTTGATCATATATCTGTCCCTATAATGAATTAATAAACTATTTTCCAGACATGTTGCTCTCTTTTTTAAAAAACATTTCCTTAAAGACTTTTGTCTGTGTGCGCACTCAGGACACACATGTGTAATTGTATGTGTACCACACGTATGCAGATGCTTACGGAGGCCAGAGTGCTTCAGAGTCCCTGCAACCGGACCTTCCAGGAGCTGTAAACCATCCAGTATGGGCACTGAGAGCCAAGCAAGGGTCCTCTGCAAAAGCAGTGAGCACTCTTTTGTTTTGTTTTGTTTTTTCAAGACGGGGTTTCTCTGTGTAGCTTTGGAGCTTATCCTGGAACTAGCTCTGTAGACCAGGCTGGTCTCGAACTCACAGAGATCCACCTGCCCCTGCCTCCCGAGTGCTGGGATTAAAGGTGTGCTCCACCACCGCCTGGCCCAGTGAGCACTCTTAAGCGCTGAACCAGCCTTCAGCCCCATGATAGATCTTCACGGAACCAAATGACTAGGGTTTCCTCAGTCTTCCTGGCCTAGGAAGTTTATTTCCTGCCAGGATGGGAAATGGTAAATTTTTAGAGGGAAGATGGGTCCAAGAAAAAAAAAATCTGGAGCCTCTTTCCCACTCAATGGGCACTTAAGAAACCACACACACACACACACACACACACACACACACACACACACACACAAGCATATATTCTCATAGATACATATATACAAACATGATTTTTTTTTCAAATTTCAAGTTAAGACAAGGGGGCTGAAAATGTCATTGTGTGGTTGAGAATGAGCACACCTAGCATTTGTCACGAGTGTTTGCCTGCGTGTACACACATGCACCTAGTGCATGCCTGTGCAGGGAGAGGTTGGAAGAGTGTGACCTACATTGTGGCCCACAGATGCGTCGAGCCTCGCTCCTAACTCTCCTGGGATGCACCTGCTAGCAATGCACTCTTCGGCTCACCGCTGCATACTCATCTTCACAAATATCTTGCTATCCAAGAACTCAAAGGTATACACAGTCTCACAAATTGTGACAGCTGCCCTTTACTGAAATCTTTAAGGAGGCTCTAAAGTGGTTTCCCCCCCACTGGAAGGAATCAGGAGCCAGCAAAGACTGTCATGCCCGGGACCACCCCCAAAGTGAGTGGTGGGCCAGTCTCAGAGTTAATTGACAGATCCCACAGAGAGATACTGCACATTCTGCAAGCAGCAGAATAGCCACTATTTGCATATCACTCTCAGACCAAGGGTTGTGATAAAGAAAAATTAAACACTTGTCAAGATGAATTTAAAATGACAGCAATTCAGGACACCAATTTGACCTCTCTGGAGTCCCGAACACGCCAAGAAGGGGTGGTTGATGATTCAAGGCCTGCAGGAGGGCATTCCGGGACTTTAGACCCCAGAGAGGCCCCTCCTCCAATACTATCTTCCCTGTTGTCTGTGGAGGCCTCACCCCCTTCCTCAGTGAATCCTTTTATGGCAATGGCAGACCCGGGTCCCTGCTCTTGAATCTCTCCACTGCTCACATGACTTCAGACTATCATTTTAGCCTTATGATAATGCTAAATTATCATGCTAAATTGAGGGGAGATTTGTCTGTGTGCAAGCATCTGGTTTCTAGAGATCTGAAGGGTTTGTTTTTTGTTTTTAGCCAGGGTTTCACTATGTAGCTCTGGCTGTCTTGGAACTCGCTAGACGAGGCTGGCCTTGAACTCACAGAGATCCACCTGCCTCTGGCCCCCAAGTACTGGGATTAAAGATGTGAGCCACTATGTCCAGCTCTTCTGAACGTTTTTTAAATATGAAAATTTTAGCATATTTTATTTATTTATCGTGTGTGTGTGTGTGTGTGTGTGTGTGTGTGGTCTGTACATGTGCCACAGAGCAAGTGTGGCCGGCTGTCAGAGGACAGTTTGCCCTGGGTGTCAGTTTTTCCTTCAACCAGGTAGGTGCCGGGGATGGAACTCAGCTGGTCGGTCAGGCTTGGCCACTGGTGCCCTTCCCTCCTGAACCATCTCATTGGCCCCAAGCCTGCACCACTTTACACACCTGTACCACAGCGTGGTGGCACATGCTCCTAATCCTAGCACTGTGGAGGCAGGGGGATTAAAGAGTCCAAGGTCAGCCTCCGCGAGAGAGATGAAGTGAATTCAGGCCAGGCTGGGCTAGCAGAGGTGAGAGAGACTCTATGCACTCCGACCACTCCAGTCACGTCAGAGCACCTTCGTGAGGCATGCGCTGCCAACTTTAAGTCTCTAGCCTCCAGGATTTACTTTGGATGGACCCACCCACCAAATTGGACCCGATGGATGGTCGCGTAGAGTAGTAAGAGGCCAAGATTCAAGGTCCTTGTAGGGTACCATAAGTGTCTCTCTTAAGAGTTGCATCCCCATAGACGAAACATCAGATAAGGCACAGAGATGATCCTGGCGATTGTAACTTCCAGGGTTCTTACCCAGTTACCAGGTCATTTTTCTGGACCTTGGCTTCTAAACATCTGAAAAGTTGAGGGGAGATACTATTGTCTTCAGGTTTCAGACGAACTCAGTGAGAATGACTGGGCTGATCAGCCGGCAGAACCGGGCTGGGTCTCGGGTTTCTATGGGGCTCTTATTGTCGTATTGGTGTTGCTCTTTCCAGATCATCTTTCGGAGTGTCCTAACTCCTCAGTCTAGAGAGTCCAGTCTTGTAGTGACACGACCCGTTCCCTTGATCAGGACTGGAAACATAGGGAATACCAAATTTCTAACAACTTTGAACAGTTTTAAGAAAATTGTCTTTAAAACAGAGCTGGACATTGTGGAACAGGGCAGGCACCTCAGAGAAAGTGGATGAGAGCAAACCCCTCAGTTTTTCCGCATCCCGGACCCTCTCTTATAAGTGTTCACTTTCCCAGATCCTAAAGTCCGGACCGGCCACGAGGAGCGGATACCCGGCTGCAGCCCGGGTCGGCGCCGGCTATTGCCGCTGCAGTTCAAAGCGCAGGGGGCGCGTCCGCCGCGCAGCCGGGAATGTCCGGCAGCTTAAAGCGCTCGCCGGCTCTTTTGTTCCCCAGACCCGGCCTCCGGGGAGAGGGGGCTGGGGGAGGGGAGAAGAGGGGGGCGGCGGGCAGAGGAGGAGGGCGGTGCGGGCGCGGGCGGAGAGCGGAGCGCGCACCCCGGGCGCGGCTGACAGATCGCCGCGGTGGGTGCAAGATGGCGCAAGCGGCGCTTTCCCTGATCCCCGCTCCCCGCTAAGGCCAGCATGCGGCCCCAGCCTCCCGCCGCCCGGGCTCGGCCCCGGCCCGAGCCCCG
>NC_022012.1:74515377-74520130 GCF_000317375.1 Microtus ochrogaster | reverse complement strand
CGCGCACCGCGTCCCCGCGCCGCCCGCCCGAGCTGCGCCGGCCCCGGCTCCTGCTGCCGTTGCTGCCGCTGCTGCTACTGTTGCCGCTGCCCGCACCAAGCCGGGGTGAGCTGGGGCTCAGAACCAGGCGAGAGGGGCGGACCCCGGGACACCGCGCAAACCTGCGCTAGGAGCGCGTGCTGGCGAGACCAGGCGGGACAGCGCGCTGCGGGCACGGGGAGAGCCACTCTGGCAAGGCTACCTGTGGTTGGGAGGGTTGTTTGGAAGGGGGCGGCGGGGGGTGCACAGTCTCGGGAGAGGAGTCGGGGGTCGGTTCCCTGGGCCTCGGACTAAGTCCAGGGCTGGACCCTGATTCTGGTCGGAGGAGCTGAGAGCGCGGCAAAGCGGGAGTTGGGGAGACAGGCTGGCTTTGGGGACTGAAGGAAACCAGCCGGAGGAAAATGAGCTGACGAGTCCCAACTAAGGAGGGAGAGCTCCGGTGTGCAGAGCTGAGCTGGAGTACCCTCAGTAGCCCCAGGCAACTGAAGCCGGAAGCGGCAGATCCGGGTCCCGGGATGGGGGCGCGCCTGCACGGGACTGAGAAGGCATCATCTCCCACCCACTCCCACCCCACATACACGCCAAACAGTGTTAAGAGCTGGGACTAGGTCTGGGAGTGTACGAGGAAGAGGAAAGAAAGATTCCCGGTGGGTGGGGAAGGTGACCCTACCAAGAGCCCGGAGAGCCGCCGGAGAGTTGATGTCGCCCAGGGCAAGCGCCTGCCAGCCTCACTGCCCAGGGCCCCGCCCTTCCCCAAGGGAGCTTTCTAGGAGTCCTTCCCTGGGTTTGCGGGGCCACCCGTCCGCTTCCTAGGTGCCTGTAAAAGATTCATTTCACCCAAGAAGGGTGTAAATCTAAGTCCTTCTCTTTCTCAAGTTCATCGCAGACACACATTTGAACTAGTCTCTCCCTCCCCAAAAGCAAAATATTGCATCTGCACCCAGAAGAAACTTTATCCCCTATGGCTTCAGCGGGGTTGACTTGGAGGCAGAGGCTGCTCAAACTTAGGATGTGTGAAGGATGCGAGGGATCGGAAGAGTGTGAGCTTCAAAGGTCTTAAAGTGTCCTTATCCTAGAAAGGAGGCAATGCCTAGGCACCCCTGCCCCGCCCCAAGACTAGGTCTCCCCCAGCAGCGAAGGGCTTGGATCTGTAAGAGAGAATCCAGGTCCAGGATCACAAGGCCTGGAAATGTGAGGAGGGGGCTCTGTGCCCGCCCTTTTAGACACGGAGGGCTTATTCCTCTTGGAGTGAAGTCATAGCTGATCTGGTAAATTGCTTGCAGGAGAGATTGCCTGTCACCCGTGGGATATGAGTGCTTATTCCTTTTGCCTGGGCCCTGATTCACTCCTAGTCACGATCACACACACACACACACACACACACACACACACACACACACACACACACACGCTCACATGCTCATTTTTATCCTGTTAGAGCAGTGAAGTTACCTGGAAGTGAAAATTATAGACACACACATACACACTTTCTGCTAAATTTAGGAAATCTAAACTCATGTTTATTATTTCTGATCTCTCCTTATAACAAAGGCCAAAGGACCAACACCCAGAGCCTGGGTTACCCTTACGGGAAACAGCACAGGTCACATAGTCTAACCTGTACCCTGAATACTGAGTCCATACCTGAATACTGCTCCCAACCAGGCCCTGGAGGACCAGGTCTCTGATAGTTTTGCCAGCATTTAAATGGAAACCTGATTTATTACTATCTTGCTCCATTTTTTAGGTTTGATTTAGTTTGGTTTTTCTTCGAGACAGGGTTTCCCTGTATAATTCTGGGTGACCTGGAACTCCCAACTCACTCTATAGACCTGGCCGGCTTCCAACTCAGAGATGTACTGGCCTCTGCCTCCTGAGTGTTGGGACTAAGGGTATGCACCACCACACCAGGCTTAATTTTTTTCTTTTCCCTTTTTTTTTTTTTTAAAATTCACAGTAAGGGGGAATCTTTGTCACCCTTGTATGTGGATGGCCAGAATGCCTCCCTGATTAACTGATCAGCCGCGCGCCTCCACCTTACCAACGCTGGGATTACAGGCAACCATGTTGGATTTCAGTGCTGGGGACCGACGTATTTTGTATGCTAGGCAAACACTCTACCAACATTCCCAGCCCTTTGCATTGCTTTAGCGATTTTAATTTTCCTCGGCGCTCTCCTTTTAATTACGTCACATTTAAATAGTTGATGAGGGGCTGCCAGGATACATGGGAAAGTCTGTGGGGGTTTGGTGCCTGTGCTGGGCGGTGCCGAAAGCGGCAACAGAGTGTTAGAAGCAGTCTTGCTTTGGAGACTCTGATTCGGTTTTATTTTGGGGGTTAGGGGCAGGGTTTCTCTGTGTAGCCCTGGCCGTCCTGGAACTCACTCTGTAGATCAGTTTGGCCTCAAACTTAGAGACCCACCTGCCTCTGCCTCCTGAGTGCTAGGATTGATGGTGGGTACTGGGATTAAAGACATGCTACCGCTGCCCAGCTGAGACTCTATTTTTTTTTAAGTTTAGTTTGTGTGTATGGGTGTTTTGCCTGTATGCATGTCTGTGCATCTCCTTCATGCCTGGGTCACATGGAGGCCAGAAGAGGGCATTAGATCCCCAGGGCTGGATGCAGGTGGTTGTTGTGTCCCCATGTGGGTGCAGGAAAATGAACGTGAGTCCTCTGGAAAAGAAGCCAGTACTTTTAGCCACTGAGCCATCTCTCCAGTCCTCCAAGACTCAGATTTGCAATGACCAATTGTGAGGCCCTGGGCAAGTCACCTGACATCTAGGTTCCAATTTTCTTATCTGTGAAAGAAAGAGTGATACAAATGGCATTCACTTTTCTGCAGTGGTTGGAATTGAGTAAAATACTGCACAGGATGGCGTTTTGTAAACATAAAATTTCTGTGTATAATAGGGATTACTATTAAGCCCAAAGATACATCACAGGGATGTGATGGGTACATAGAACCATAAAATTTGAAATCTCTGTGTATGGAATTCTTCCTGGCTGTACATACATTCCATGCTAACATCTCCTTTCCTTCCATGTCCCCTTCCCTGACGCAGGTCTGGGCCACTCTGCTGAGCTGGCATTTGCTGTGGAGCCAAATGATGATATTGCAGTCCCTGGACAGCCCATAGTGCTGGGCTGCAGGGTGGAGGGGACCCCTCCAGTGCAGGTCTCCTGGAGGAAGAATGGAGCAGAGCTGCCTGAGGGCACCCACTCTACCCTCCTGGCCAATGGGTCCTTGCTGATTCACTGCTTCAGGCTGGGCCACGAAGGTAGCCCTTCAGACGAGGGGGATTATGAGTGCGTGGCTCAGAACCGCTTTGGGCTGCTGGTCAGTCGGAAGGCCCGTATCCAGGCTGCAAGTAAGTAGATATCGCTTTTTCCCCTTGACATAAACCAGCCTGGTGACCAGTGTCAGTCCATGTCACGAGAGCAGTGTGTGTGTGTGTTGGGGGGAGACCCATTTTGTGAAGCTCAGAAGAACAAATTTTCTAGCTTGGATAAGTTGGCTGGTGGCACAGGGGTGTCTTTGCATGGAAATGACAGTTATGTCATGTGCTCTTTTTAGTGACTCTAATGTAAACTGACAAGGACTGTAGTCAGAGACTCATAGGCTGTTGGCAGGGCCTCACCCATGTCTTCATTCAGCTTCTCAAGCTGTGTGTCATGCCAGGAGCGTCCTGGTCCATTGAGTGTGTTCTGGGGTATAAACAGAATAATCTGCCTTATTTTGTGGGGTACTTAGAGTTTTAAAGAATCATTTTAATAACATGAAATTTTTAGCTATAGATTAATTTTTGAAACATTTTGAGTAGGCTAAGACTTCACTATGCCAGTAATAGGGTTCTCAAACCTGTCAACAATTTTCTTTACGAACAAAACAACAACAAAAATATGTGGTAGTTGGTGCTGGGGAAACAGCAAAGTTGCAAAGCATTTGCCACACAAGCAAGAGGGCCTGAGTTTGGTCCCTGGAACCCTTGTCAGAAGCCAGGTGCGGAAGCAGCAGCCTGCAGTTCCAGCTGGGGAAGGGAAGATAGGGGGTGTAGTACGGACACTAAGTGGTTTTAATAATAAAACCTCCTGGTCAGATATAGGGGTAAATGTTGAAAGATCAGCGAAGCAGAGCAGCCAGCCACTAGTTCTTACCTCTAGCGAATCCTCAGACTGAATGCCGTGAGCTCCTGTCTCCACCTGCCTTATATTCCTTCCTGCTTTATATCCCTCTCTCTGCCCAGCCATATCCTTTCCTGTCTCCACCTCCCTGGTGCTGGGATTAAAGGCATGCGACTCCTAAATATTGGGATTTAAGGTGTGAGCCACCACCGCCTGGCTCTGATTCTCTTTTAGATTGGATTGTTCTTGTGTAGCCCAGGGTGGTCTTGAACTCACAGAAATCTGTCTGACTCTGTCTCCTGAGTGCTGGGATTAAAAGTGTGTGCCACTACTGCCTGGCCTCTATGGCTAACTAGTGGCTACCTCCGCACTATGATGTCAGGCAAGCTTTATTTGTTATAGCACAAACAAAAAATCACCACAAGGAGGAGCCCTGAATCTCATTGCCCAGCCAGCTCAGTTGAGTTGGTAAGCCTTAGGTGCCAATGAGAAACCTTGCCTCAAAAAAACAAGGTGGACAGCATTGCTGAGGAAGATACTTAAGGTTGATCTCTGGTGCATGCGTGCATGTGCACACACACACACACACACA
>NC_022012.1:74509984-74515131 GCF_000317375.1 Microtus ochrogaster | reverse complement strand
AGAGAATAGCCAAGCGGTGGTGGCACACGCCTTTAATCCCAGCACTTGGGAGGCAGAAAAAGGTGGATCTCTGAGTTTGAGGCCAATCTGACCTACAAAATGAGTTCCAAGACAGTCAGGACTCTTACACAGAGAAACCCTGTCTCAAACAATGAGGGGGGCGGGTATTGGAGGAGGAAGAGAAAGAAAGGAAAGAAGGAGAAAGAAACGACACTCCTCTTGAGAAATGGCAAGGGTCGTGGACAGTGTTCTCCATCCTAAATTTCTGTACTTTAGGGAAGCAGCTTAAAAACGCTGCTTTGACTTTGGTCAAATGCTAGCCAGCATTTATTCAGTACTGGGTGGACGATGAACACCCAAAATTCCTTATGCAACTTATTTCGTTGATTCATCACAACGACTGAGGGAGACATTCACTAACACCCCCCTTTTAGAGATGAGAAAGTTGGGCCTGGAGGAGGATGGGATTTGGTAGTGACATTCTGGGAGGCAGAAGAGCCAGGCTGCAGCCTGGGCAACCTGAACTCTCTATCCTCCCACTTAACTCCTATGGCATGCTGCCTCCTTTCCTGTGAAAGCTGACAAGTTCCTTCCTGGCTCAGGGGACATTTGCAACTGTGACTGTGAACAGGCTGGTGAGTGATGGATTGTTCCAGGCAGGAGCCCTCGTGCTGGGCTGAAGATGCCCCTTTGTTCTGAGGAAGGCCGATCCAGGCCCCCATATGGAGCTTGCTGGGAAGCAGCGCTGGACTTGGAGATGGGAATCACTTTTGGCTCAGCCACTCCTGGCCCTGGCCCTCTCCCCCAGGCAAGAGAGACTGGTACAGCCTCTGAGCAGATGGCCGGGTGCGTGAGTAGAGGGTGGGATCCAGGGGAAGACCTGGAGTCTGGGCCTGAGTAAGGGTGAATGAGGAAAAGGAGGAAGAAGGAGACTGAGAGGAACTGCCCAGGAAAACACTGCCCACCTCCCTGGTCTGTTCTGTTTTATTTTATTTATTTCGGCAAGTGCAGTGAACTTATTGATGGTGTTCAAGGGAATAGTGCTCCCTAAGCTCCTCCCCCTTCTTCTGTGGGTCTGGAATGGAAACTGTGAGGGGAGATAGATACTCAAGTATGCGTTTCAGGACTGAATTGGGAGAGGAACTCCTCAGCAGTGACGGCCTCTCTCTCTCTGTTCTTTTGGGGGTGAATTGTCCAAAGTTTCTTACTCCTTGGAGGCCATGGAAGTCATCCACCACCCTGTCACTGTCATAGCAGGAAATGGCTTTTACAGTGTTGTTACTGAGAACAGCGCCAGCTCCAGCATCAAAGGCGGAAGGTGGGCAGCACAGTTGAAGACTTAAGGACAACCTGGTCCTCAGGGTAGCCGAGGATGCCTTTTAGTGAACACTGCTTCACCATCTTCTGGATGCCATTGTACCTGGCAGCTTTCTCCAGGTGGCATGTTAGATCCACGACAGACACACTAGGGGTAGGAACACGGAAGGCCTTGCCAGTGAGCATCCCCTTCGGCTCTGGGGTGACCTTGCCCACATCCTTGGCAGAGCCAATGGGTACAGGGATTATGTTCTGACAAGTCCCACAGTGAGCACACGCCACAGCTTCCCAGGAGGGCTACCCAGAGTCTTTGGGGTGGCAGTGATGGTAAGGGCTATGGTGATGAGTCCTTCTACACTGTCATGGCCTGTTTTAGTGCAGAGAGATAGAGGCCTGTTGGGTCTTTGTATCACCAGCAAAGGATCCGGGGAGGTAAAACCTCAGAAGGAGAGAGAAGAGGTGTGAGGGGAAAATGGTAGATGTGTTTCCCTTTTCTTTTTTTTCATGCTGGGAGAAACTTAAACATACCGAGTACGGATTCTATCTCTTGGTGTCTTCGTATGTGTGTTGTATTGTGTACATGTTCATGTGTGTGCACATATGTACATATATGTGTGGAGGACAGAAACTTATGTCAGGTGACCTTCTTAATTAATATCAGCCTTACTTTTTAAAATAGTGTCTCTCATTGAGCTCAAAGCTCACTGATTTGGGTAACCCAACTGGCCAGCATGCCCCAAGATCCTGCTGCTTCCACCTCCCTAGCCCTGGGGGTATAGGCCCAGCTTTTTTACATTGGTTCGGGAGATTGGAACTCAGGTCCTCACACGTGGGCAGCTGGATATCAACCAAACATGGCATATCAAGTTGCCATGAGACTAGGCACCTCTTCTTGTATTAAAGCTGGACAAGGCAGCCCAGTATGAGGAGTAGGATCCCAAAAGCCGGCAAAAGAGACAGACAGGACCTGCTCCCACTGTTGGGAGTCCCACAAGAAGACCACGGTATACAACTGTAACATTTATCAGTCCCATGCGGGCTCCTTAAACCACATTCTTCCAGAGGTGGGCTGTGCTGCAGTCTGACATCCTTGGAACTTCAGGTTGGGGTACAGCAGCTCGGGGTCCTAAGATCTATGCATGACCTTGGGATTCTTGGACTCTGCTTTGCTGTCTCACAGGCTCAGAGCGTGAGACTTGAAAACAGACTTGCTAATATGGAGTCCCTGTTCCCTTGGCCATCTCCTGGCCCACAGCACGTGCATTGAAGGAAAGTCACGAGGACCAATGCATCCTAAACTTCCTGACAAACAGGGATCTCTCAGGAACCCATGTTTGTTTAAAGTCATCTTCACAGACAAAAAGCTTTAAACGTCATCTTCAGCTAAAGCCAATTGCCTGATTCCACTCCCAGCCTGGGTTTTCTCACTTGTTGGCATTCATCTAGAAAAAGATCCATGGAATCTTCCAAGCCATGAGTCTGTGGGCTCCATGCTCTGTGGAACCCTTCCCAGCCTACCTACCAGAGACTCCCTGCTATCCCTCTTGGGGACACATGCATTCATTGACTCCCTCTTGTTGAATGGGATTTTTGTAGCTGGTTTACTTCAAAAAGGGATGATTTTAAGGGCTGGAGAAATGACTCAATGGTTAAGAGAACCTGTTGCTCTTTCAGAGGACCCAGGTTCAATTCCCACCACTCACACGGCACCTTACAACCATCAGTAACTCCAGTCCCAGAGAATCTAATGCTTTCTTCTGGCTCCCTTGGGCAGCAGGCAGAGACGTGATGGTGCATAGACACACATGCAGGCGAAACACCCATACACACAAAATAAAAATGTTTTAAAAGGAGGGGGATGGCCGAGGCTCAAGTGGTAGAGATAAGGAAGGGGTCTATTCCAAGCTCTCTGCCCCCTGGTAGAACCTCTCAGTCCTGCCTCCTTGACTCTTGGTCCCAGGCTCCTGGGGCAATGGAAGAGAAACACCCTATGATCAAGTTCAAGGATTCCCCAAACTGAACCCATCCTGACAACCCCCCAGGGTGGGGAGATCTTGATGAGATATGGTTTTGAATCTAAACATCTAGACAAGGCCCAGATTTCTGTGTCTAATGAGAGTTCAGGGAATGTCAGTGCTGCTGACACACAGCTGCCGCCGCGTGGCCACCGTGACCACCCAGGCTCACGTCATAGAGTTTGGAAAACTGTGGGTGGCCTAGTGAAGTCCGTAGAGCCAAGGCTTCAGGAGCAGAGGTTTGAAGCAGCTCTGTTTCTCATCGATCAGAAGTTCTGCACAGTGTTACTTAATCCTCTTGAGTCACTGTCTCCCCATCTGGCCACAGGCTGTGATTCACTCAGTGTACCTGGCTTTGAGGTAGTGGACTAAAGGGCTTGACATCTAGGAAAAGCAAGTGAGCATCCTGGGTAGGGGTAGGCATTGTCCGCTAATGCCACCTGTATATTTATCAAGCAGGCTGGGCAGTCCCAACAGTGAGTTCAAACATGGGCTGGTACAGCAAACAGATCTGGGCAGGGTGACCTTGGGCCTTGGCCCCCACTCTCCACTGCCTTTGGGACCTTGGGCACTTCACTTAACCTCTTGGAGCCCCAGATTTCTTAGGACTATGTGCACAGAGAGTTCAGCACAGGCAGTGCTCTTGGCTACTGATGAGGAACCACAATGTGAACGATTTCTATTCCGAGCTGTGACTCCAGTCTTAGCTGTGGCGCGATCCTAGGAAGGACACACAGTAAGACCCTGTCTTTTTTTTTATTAATTTTTTTTAAAGATTTATTTATTATGTATACAACATTTTGCTTCCATGTATACCCACACACCAGAAAAGGGCACCAGATCTCATTACAGATGGTTGTGAGCCATCATATGGTTGCTGGGAATTGAACTTACGACCTCTGGAAGAGCAGTCAGTGCTCTTAACCACTGAGCCATCTCTCCAGCACCCAAGACCCTGTCTTAAAACACAAAAACAAAACAAAACAAACAAGATCAGAGATCAGGACCTAGGTAAAACAGGGTATGCTAAGGAGGAAGGCCAACTCTAGTTCCTTGCTCTCTCCAGAGCTACAGTTCCTGCTTCAGATAACAGGATCACTCTCAGCACATACAAGAGAGGGCAGCTGGGGCAGCTGGGGCAGCTCTGGGTCCCCTTTCCACACGATTGGTGGTTGTGTGGATCTGGAGCTAGGTTTGGGTGGGAATAGGAGAAGTTTGGGCAGGAGCTGCTGGGGGCTACGCTTGGTGGGAGGCTCAGAGCATTTACAAGGCTCTGAGTAAGGTGATGGGGAGGTAGGGTGATAGGTGTTAGGGAGATGGGTCCTGGAACCGTGGCTGGTAACTGTGATGGCCTCTGTCACCTGATGGTTGATTGTCCAGGTGTAGCGTGTGGAACTAAAGCTGGCCTACTGTCCCTGAAGGGCAGCCTAGCTCAGGAGAGCCAAGGAAATGCCCCTCGCTGCTTTGTTTGTTTGTCTTTTGTTTTGTTTTGTTTGGGACAAGGTTTCTCCGCATAACAATCCTAGATGTCCTGGGACACACATTGTAGTAGACCAGGCTGGCTTTGAACTCACAGAGATCTGCCTGCCTCTGCCTCCTGAGAGCTGGGATAAAAGGCATGGGCCACTATCACCCAGCTCCCTAACTGCTTTTCAAACACACATCTGGTTACTTCTGGTTACTGTCAGGGCAGAAAGCAGGCACTGCAGCCAAAGTGCCAACTGGTGGGTGACTGTCCACATGTAGAAGTGTTTCCTGCTGAAGTTCATCCCATTATGACAAGACAGATGGGTGAGGGTCAGCCCCTTTACCTGC
>NC_022012.1:74507635-74509527 GCF_000317375.1 Microtus ochrogaster | reverse complement strand
AGATGGTTGTGAGCCACTATGTGGTTGCTGGGAATTGAACTCGGGTCCTCTGGAAGAACAGTCAGTGCTCTTAACCGCTGAGCCATCTCTCTAGCCCTTGTTTTTGTTTCTTAAGACAGAGTCTCACTGCGTGTCCTTGGCTGGTCTGGAACTCACTGTGTAAACCAAATTGGATTTGAACTCAGAGAGATCCACCTGCCTCTGCTTCCTTAGTGTTGGGATTAAAGGTGTGGCCTACTGCACCCAGCGCACCTTGTTTTATTAACACAGAGTTTCTCAATACCTTGGCTCTCAAAGTAGAGCAGACTGTTAGCCAGGGTGCTGGGGACCTACCTGTATCCACCTGATGTCTCATTTTGTTTGTCTGTTTTTCTACAAGCAGGTTCTGGGGATTAAACTCAGGTCCTCATGCTGGCGAGGCAAGCACTCTATTGACTGGAGTGTCTCCTAGCCCACGTGTGCACCATTGTTTGGCAGTCTTGAGCCGCTTTGAGGAGTGATAGAAAGGGAAGGAGAGTGGAAAGGCCCTTTGGGGACCCAAGAGTCCTGTGTGCCTGAACAAACAAGGCCCTGAGAGTGTGGCCCAGGCCCATCTCTGCTGTAAGGTCCTCACAGACCTGCCTTTGCTGGAACTCTCCCCAGCCCATTCTTGCCCTTCTTCCCATACCAGTTCCTCCCTAGCCATCTCATTTACAGTCATTTATTTTCCTTCTCCTAGGGTGGGAACAATTGTGGTCTGTGGCATTCAGATTAGAGTCCTTCCCCTGGGTGATGGCTGCTTGCATTGTTAAGTAACTGGTTTATAGCTACACACTCCATCTGTCTCTTCAGCTAGATTTTAAGCTTCTGGAGGGCTTCTCAGTTTTTGTCTTCCTCACACCTCCTGCCTGAGTAAAAACTAAATGAGCATGTGGCCTCTGTACCCCAAAGTACGTGTCTCTCCTCTCTTTCTTTCTCTCTCTCTCTCTCTCTCTCTCTCTCTCTCTCTCTCCCCATTTCTTAAGTTGACGGACTGATAACACAGCTCCAAAGAACAGAGACCACGAGCATGGAGAATGGGCCTGAAAGTACACTGTGTTCATATGGGGCAGGATCATGGGTGTCCGCTCTTCTCTAGAGGAACTGAAGCTCTGTCTGCCCCACCAGATCGGGTGTGATTGCCTAATTCTCCCAGTAGGTCTTGCCTGGAACTTTCCTCTCTGGCCAGATGGGCCCTGCTAGCCCAGGCACTTTGGCCTGATGGGAGGGAGACGTCCAGCCCTGTGCATGGCTCAGGGCTGCCCCTCACCCCACCCATGGGCCTTGAGTGTGGAAGTTGAGTGCTTCTGGTTCCCACACCTTGGCTCCACTGTCGCAGGCAGCCAGCTGGCCCCTTAAACACAATGTGCAAATCTTCTCTGTTCCTGTCCCTGCATTGTCAGTGGCCAGGCGCCTGGGCTGGGAATGTGGGCCCGTGAATAGGAGAGGCATTTGCAGCCTGCAAATGAAACAGGCCCCCAACCCCCCCTAGCCCTCTGCCCCCTTCCCACCCCTAGGGAGAAAGGACTTTTTCACTCCTGGCCTACTTGTATCGCCTTTCTCTTTCCTCTCCAGAGCCCCTGCAGGCTGGGGTGTGTGTGTGTGTGTGTGTGTGTGTGTGTGTGGTGTGTGTATGCACGTGTGCGTGTGTTTGTGTGTGTATGTCTTGAAGAGAGACTTTTGCACAGTAGCTTATTTTACACTCCTTTAATAAAAGTGAATGGAACAGAAAGGTACCCAGAATGGCAAACCCAATAGCTTCCTCCTGTCTTGTTGAAACTGTACTAATTCCATCAAAAAATGTCTGCCCTGTGCGCAGCTAATCTGTGACACCCTAAATTTCTCTAGTTGTAGCCGTGGAGTGGGGACAGGTT
>NC_022012.1:74502295-74507535 GCF_000317375.1 Microtus ochrogaster | reverse complement strand
AATCTGTGACACCCTAAATTTCTCTAGTTGTAGCCGTGGAGTGGGGACAGGTTTATCTCTCCGCCCTCCTAGTGTCAATCTGTGACACCCTACATTTCTCTAGCTGTAGCCGCGGGGGGGGGGGGCAGGTTCATCTATCCGCCCTCCTCGTGTGAGCAGCATAGCCTGGCTGGGATGCGGAGCTGGCGCAGACCCCATAAAGGGTTGATAGTTTCCTGTCCTGCTGGGCCGAAGCGCAAAGGAAGCAGGTGAACCACCGGTCAGGGCTTGAAGGGTGAGGTCTTAGATTGTAAGGCGGTGAACATGGCCGTAGCTCCCCAGGTATCTAATTTTTAGTTTTCATTCATTTTGTGGGTCCCTAAATCTGCCTGCCATCCTAAGTGAGCCTATGGACATGTGCTGGCCGCCCCCCCCCACACAACCTCATTTCTGAGCTTGCTGCCATGTCCCAAGACTTGATAAAACTCTGATATTTACTGCTATCAAAGAGCAGGAAGGGGAATGCCTGTGCACTTCACAAGGAGGGCCTCCTGGACCTGATGTCCCATATGAAGAAGATGGAGAAAAGCCTGAAGAAGGGCTGGAGCTGCAGGTCAATTGAACCTAGGCATTGTATATCCTGGTTCAGACAGAGGAGAGAGTTTGGGGTAGAGACTTGCAAACACCCACTGCCTCTTCTGTCTCTGTTGTGCCGCTCACAACTTCTATCCATACACACCTCTGCCTTCCTCAGAGCAGCTTTAAGGGTGTTTGCCTTTAATACTGGGACCAATTTCTTCTGCTCTGTTCTCCCTGTCTTCTCCTCGCCAGTTCTTTTTCTCCCTTTACTGGTCTGCCATTTCTCCTGCCTTCCTCCATAGTGATTTCTCTAACCTGCTCTGCTCCCAGGGAACCCTCTGCTATGGGAGCAGAAGGCCTCTGTAGACAGCCAAAGAGAGGGAAGCTCAAAGAGGACCCCAAAAGAAGGACTCCGCAGGCTTCCCCCACAAGCAAGGGCCTCTCCAGAGGAATCTGAGAAGCTAGCCGCCTCTTAGCTGGACACTGACCCTGACTGTGAGCTGGGGCAGCCCTAGGCTGCTCTCTGGAATGCTGGTGTTGGGTTGCAACGAGATGCTAGCAATTGATAATGGGCAGAAACTGGACTTTCTGGTCTCGCTGCTGCCCCCAAGGCCACTGGAATGTGAGGGAGTGGAGACTATCAAGAGGCCCTGGGGACCTGGGGTGGGCAGATGGAGACCAGACCACCTAAACGGAGAGGAGGGGCAGATGAGGGGCAGACCACCATGAGAGAGACCCAAGTTGTAGCTCTTGCCTGAATGGCATGCTGCAGAAAAAGATCCTAAAATGCTCAGCCCACTGAGTAGCCTACCCAGTCTCCAAGAGAAACCAGAAGAAACTTGAGAGTGAATCTAGCTCCTTTTTCCTTTTCCTTTCTTTCTTTTTCCTTTTTTTTTTCTTCCCATGAGCCCAGGCTGGCCTTGACCTCAAGGCTTACAAATGTGCGTGGCCATACTTGGTTTTATAGATTTAACAGCTGAGGCTTCAGAGTTGGAAGGATGACCCAGAGGTAAAGAACGTTTGCTGCCACTCTTGCAGAGAACCTGAGTTCGGTTCCCAGCACCCACATCCAGCTGCTCACACCCATCTGTAATCCCACTTCCAAGGGATCCAATGTTCTCTTCTGGCCTCTGGAGGCCACCGGCACACACGTGTGGCATACACTCATACAGATGCACATGCAGACACAGAAAATTTTTTAAAAAACATTTTTTAAAACAAAAAACTGGGGTCTCAAGGGCAAGACCTGCCCAAGGACTTCTCAGTCCTTCTGCCTGGGCAGCAAACTCTTCTCCTTGCCTGAACCAGGGCAGCCTGTACCCAGGACTCCCAACCCTGTCTCTCTATCCTATTCTTCAGCCTTTGGCCCAGCCACTTCCATGTCAGAAATTTCGGAAATCTGGCTCGTCCCCTCTCTGAATGCTGGCCTTTGCCAAGAACCTTATTCCCCGCTACTTCAGAAGGGGGGTGGGGAAGCATCCCTTGTGCCCCTCCTAGTCTAACGTGTACGTCTCTATTTTGCTTTTGTCATGGTTGGAGTTCTGAGGAGGATGCTGACACACCCGTGGCAGATTGCGGAGGTCTTAATGAGTTCCCAAAGCACACTGGATATAGGGCACTGGCCATGAGCTGGCACTCAGTGAACCAGCTAATAATAACAATAAAAGATGCAGTCGTGATCACGGGGGAGGGGGGCTGCTCTGCTCTGCGATGAACTCTCCCTGGGCTTGTTTACTTAATTTCCACAACAGTTCCATTAGTGTATCTAACGCTGTTTTGCAGATGAGAAAATGGGGGTCCGGAATAATTGAATAACTTCCTCAAGGGTCACAGGAAGTAGGGAAGCTGAGATTAAAGTCCAGGTTAGTCCGCGGCGGTGCTCTCTGGAACACATGGGGATGGGGAGGAGACCAGCCTAGAATCCTGGCCTAGGAGGTTCTTCTTTCCCTCCTACCCTGAGCCACTGCTGGGCCTCCCAGAGAGGCTTGGGCTCTGCTCACCTTCCTGGAGGGGGCAGAGTGAAAAACGCACTAGCGAAGGAAGTTGGGGCGTTTGCTGGGGCTGCTGGAGGTAGAGGAGGGAGTTGCCTGTTCTTGAGGAGGGAAGACGAATTCCCCTCCCCCCCACGGGGTCCCCAGGCTCCCTTTCACTTTCTTGTTCCTCACGCATAATGATGCTGATTGCTCCACAGCTGTCATAATTACTCTTTGTTTGAAAATTCAGAACAAATCACAGGAGAGGAACTGGGTTGGTTTGTGAAGGCTCCTTCTCCCCAGGGGTCCTAGCAGGAGGGGGAGGGGAAGGAGGGTGTCAGGGAAGAACCATAATCAGCCCAGAGGAAGGAGCGAAGGCTGCGGGCTGCTGATTGTCCTTGTGCTGTCCCCTGGCCAAGGCGGTAACGACTGTCCCCAGGGCTCGGTGGCCTGAAGCTTCCGGGAGTTATCTGCACACTTCTGCCCAAGGTTAGACTCTCTCTGGGCCTGCGGCAGAGGAAAGAACACCTCCTCCCACTAATCCAGAGAGAAGTCCATGATGGTCCCCTTGCCCTCTTGGCCCTCACGTAGCAGCCTGCTCACTAGGGAAGAGTAAAAGGTGTTTGTTGGAAGGGCACAGAGCAGAGATCCTTAGTGAAGGGTAGACGTGGCCGAGAGGCCCCCAAACAGATCAATCGTTGTATCTTTTGGGACTCAGTTGACAGCCATGTTGCTCAAAGCTCCAGTCTTCCTCAGCCACTGTTACTTCTGATTCTGTCCGGTGCATACTCAGCCTGAAGTCACTTCGTAAATGCATTGCTCAGCACTGTGTCCCTGTTGATCTTGTGCAGCCCCTCATGCCCCGCCCAACCTACGTCCTCTCTCCTCTGTAGTCTATTAGTCCCTTGCTGCCAGGTCAGCTCTACAGCCACTAGCATCCGTGCAAGTGTGAGAATGTGTGTCTGTGCCCTTGTGTGTGTTTCCTTGCTTCCTTGGCTCTGGCTGTCCAGGCCCAGTGTCTCAGAGTCCCTCCTTCTGTAGCCTGCTTGGTCATTTTGAACAGGGACATCTTTACCTGGTGAACTCTGAAAACTTGCTCCCCCCCCCCCCATGGCAGTTTGGGAATCTAGAACTGCAGAGAAAAAAAAATGCCAGAGCTATAAGCCTTGGGCTCCCCCTTCTGTTCTTCCCAAGGGGCTTGGCCAAGGAATTCTGACCAAGGGGCAGAGCTAGACAATTTATCTACAATTTGAAATTGGGAGGGAAGAATCAAAGGTCTCAGAAGCTGCAGGAAAGCAGACATAAACATGATGGGTGCACGCCAACCTGACAATGTTTCTGCCCAGACTGCATCAGAAAGGGAAGGATAACTCTTAGGGCTTCGCAAGCTCACACAGCCCCGGACCTCCCCTCTTCCATCCTCCTGACTAGTCTGCTTCTCATACCACTGGAAATGGAGAACCTTGTCCCAAGTCCTGAATTTAGAGCTGTGACAGGAGATAGCAAGGGACCAGATGCTCTTTCCCATGTGCTGATTGGTCAAATGGGATTTGAGTTTTAATTTCAGAGCCAGAGTTGAATAGGACCTTAGAGAATTGTAACCCAGCGATAAACAACAATTCCTAGATCTCTTTCTGCCATCTTCAATTCTGGCTTATTTTTTTCCTTTTCTTTTGGGGTATTTTTTTTTGGTCATGTCTCTTACATCTCATCTTATATAGAATGTCACACCCTTTCTGCAAGAATTCTCTTCTCCCTGATTTTCTTGAGATCCCTGATAATTATGTCACACTCCTCTATCGCCCTAGAGAAGCCCTGTCTAATGTAGTATCGCCTGCAGGTTGCCTAGGCTAGGCTGTTTCTGTGGCTTCAGATCACCAATGTGGTATTAGATAGCATTGTTCGTGATTGATATTCCTCTTCCCTCCTTTGCTTCTGACAAGTCCATCATTTTCCCATCAAGCTGTGCCAAAATTAAGATCACACCAAGCACCCTGTTGTGATGTTTCTGGGATTAAGACTTTTTGAGATAAAATGCTGCTGCTTTTTTTAATTGAATGTATTATTTTGTTTTAATTTTTTGAGAGAGGATCTCATATATCCCAGGCTGGCCTTGAACTCACTATGCAGTTAATGACAATCGTGACCTTCTGATCCCAGAGTGAACCTGGTTTATATAGAGCTGGGGACTCTGACCCAGCACTTCCTGCATGCTGGTAAGCAGTCTACTGACTGAGCTATAGCCCCAGCCTGATTGCTACTGAGACAGTCCCAAGTGCTGAACTGGAAATGTGTACCACCAAGCACCACAAGCTACTGCTTTTATCCCGTCATTCTGGGGGGAAGTCACGGGGTTGTGTGCACTGCTCTGCTCTTCGGGGGCTTAAGTGGGCTCAGTCCTTCTGGGACAGGTGTGTATGGCTCAGCTCTCGCTCTGACCAGACAGAGGAGAGGACACAGATGGAATCCTTCCTTCTTGTAGCCTCGGAGCACGGCCTGGAGTTGGTCCCTGAGGATGGAATTAGGAGTCCAATATGAGAAGATAGGATCCCTGCCTGCCGTCATTTTCTTGCCTTCTGGAGTTCCACAGATAGGATGGGGTGGGTGAATGAAGCTGAGCTTATCTAGGGCTCCAGTAGTGGCTTCCCCTAACCCACTTCAGTGAACTTCTCCGTCCCTACATCTGGAGTCCACAGTGACTGTGCCTGG
>NC_022012.1:74494630-74502085 GCF_000317375.1 Microtus ochrogaster | reverse complement strand
CTCTGAGTGCTGG
Organism: Microtus ochrogaster; assembly: GCF_000317375.1. Classification (NCBI taxonomy): domain Eukaryota; kingdom Metazoa; phylum Chordata; class Mammalia; order Rodentia; family Cricetidae; genus Microtus; species Microtus ochrogaster. The sequence goes on along the minus strand of NC_022012.1, from coordinate 74,502,072 downwards.
GATTAAAGGTGCGCACCACCACCGCCTGGCTTGATCTCTTCCTCTGACTGTGCCCTTTAGCGCCCATTCTAGTCACTTATAGTCTTAGCAAGCATCCACTCCTACGTCACCGTTCTGTTCAGGTCTCCGAAGGGCCTTCCCTCCAAGGTCACAGGTGTCCTTAGCAAGTGTCCTGTGCGAAGGGCACTTCTCCCCACTAAGAGAGGTACAGTCATCTCAGAGTGGACTATCTCCTGGGAAAGTGAGAGGCATTTCCAGGATGCCAGACTACTGACCTCAACCCGAAAAACGATAATAGGCCAGACTCTATGCTGAAAGTCTTCCTTTTCTCCAGCCTCTGTGCCTTCTCTTTGGAAGAACAACTCGTATCCATGCCTGTCTTCCGGTCACCCGAAAGCATTACAACCATAGAAGCACAGAAGCCAGCTGTGGGGTGGACGTTGCTGTGGAAATGGTGAAGGGAAAAAGGAGCCTCATCTTTCTTTCAGAGTGCTTACCTGTGGAGTATTTTTCTCAGAAGTTACTTATTTGGGTTGAGTAGATAGGTGAAATCGGCTCTAGCCAAAAGTACAGAGTCAAATTTGAGTTGGAGGCTCCTTTTGTTTTTGAATCATGAACCATCTTCCAAATTATAATATATCTGAGGATTAAGCATTCAGCATTGACGTTGAAATCTGGTTAAACTACAAAGACACCATGTGCGTGCACACATGTTATTTCTGTTTGATTCAGCATTTAAGTCTTATAAAATAAAGGCAGTAGGCTGGGGGATGGCTTGCTTGGTAATGTGCTTGCCGTACAAGCATAGGGACCCGAGTTCTGATCCCTAGCACCCATATAAAAGTCTGACACAGCAGCGCATGCCTGTAGTCCCAGAGCTGGGTAGGCAGAGACAGGAGTACCCTGGAGATTTCTGGGTAATTATTCAGTCTAGCCAAATTGATGAGCTCCAGGTAAGCCCGGGAACCTATCTCAAAAATGGAGGTGGTGGGGTCAGCCATTAAGAGTCCTTGCTGCTCTTCCAGGAGACCCCACTTCCGGCTCCGGCACCCACTTCCAGTGGCCAGATTGCCCACAACCGCTTGTCACTCTATTTCTAGGGAATCTGACACACTCTTCTAGCCTCCAATGACGTGTGTGTGTGCGTGCACACACGCATAAATAAAAATCTTAAAAAATTAAAATAAGATAAAGAATGTTTGAGGAAAACACCTGACACTCAAGCTCTAGTCTCTGCCTGCGTGTGCACACATGAACACATGTGCACACATGCATTCACAAGTACACACACAAAGTGAAGGTAGTAGACTCATTAGATTACAAATGATCTTTGACCCTGCTACTAGCAGCTGTCTCCTTGGATAAAACCTTCTCCTCTGTAGAAGAACAAACATTAAACATCATTTCTAAGAGTCTTGTGGCTCTGCAGAAGGGACTCCAGAACTAGAGGTGGAAGAAGAGGGAGGGGGGAGTAGGTCTGGGCTGGGGGCGGGCCCCAGACCTCCTGCCTCTACCCCATACACAGCGACTCCGCTTTTATCTCTTTGTTTTGCTCTGGTGTTCTCTAAATTGACTAACTAGGCAGATCTTTCAAATGTAAGTAGTTCACAGCAGCAGGTGTTGTGAAGCCAAGCAGGCTTAAAAGGTCCCGTACAGCCTTGGGCAGGAGAAATAAAAGTCTGCGACAAAGATTTACTTAGAGTTGTGGAGGAAAACGTCGCGATCAAATCTAGCGCGAGGACCAGGGTTCCACTAAACCTTGATTCGGAATTGGGTAAGGAAAACTATGAGCTAGACTTAAATTTTGCAAACATGTTTTTCACATGTGATTACAGCCAGTACTTGGTAATGTTAAACACATTTGCTTACAGCAAGGGACAGCTTGGTGGCTGCTCACTCATTCCCTCCAGGGTCATCCACGTTTTCTTCTGAGACAGGGTCTCATACAGCCCAGGCTGGCCTGGAACTCACTACTCAGCAGAGGACAACCTTGAACTGCTGGTGCCCCTGCCTCCTGGGTGCTAGGATTATGCGGTACTGGGGATTGAACTCTGGGCTTTATGCGTGTGTGCTAATATCTGAGCTACATCTCTAGCCCTCCATTCTTTTTTTTTTTTTTGATGCTATTTCTCCAACTAAGGAGTTTGCTGTGGCTGCCTGCAAAGGTCTTGTGATGTTGTAATGACACGGATGTTAGAAAATCCTGCAGATGCAGAGAACATTTTTTTTTGGTATGTGTCAAAAGATGATGCTCACTAAAACCAGGCATGGTGGCACACACCTGTAACCCCGGGCAGAGAGGGAAGACACTCCTCATATGGAGGGTGTGCTGTCCATGTTACCCCAAGCCCCTTGTCTTTTTTGTTAGTGATGAAGAAAAGACAGAAGCCCAGTGGGCATGAAGCATCTTACACAGCAGGGCCATCAGCTTGCCCATCTGTATCAGTTTCCTTTAGTTCTGATTGATCTCTTAGCTGAGCTAACTATCCTAATAGATGAAGAAATGCCTCAGTCTTGATTGGTTTCTGACGAGCTGTCTGTTTTCACCTATCTGTGGCTGGAACTCAGCGTTCGTCCCTATCAGTCCAAACTTCGGCTTCAGTGCTTCTGATTCAAATTCTGCCTCCTGGCCTCCCAGACTGCCTCCTGCCGGTTTTTTTCTATTACTTCTAAGCTTTTCTGAGTCATTCTGCCCAATCTCTAAACTTTACCGTTGCTTGCAGTTGGTGACCCACAGATGGGCACCAAAGTGGGCAGTTCCCCCCACTCTCCCGCCAATGGTTTCCTGTGTTCTCACGAAATCTAATTAGCTCCTGGTGAACGCAGGCCTTTACTGGCTTTCAGAGTCAAGCATGGAAGCGGGAGACCAGAGGAGGTGACTGCGGCCAATGGAGACCTGGCTGACGAGCTAGGAGTCGTTCGGAGCAGGAGGGGTGCTCCCGTCTCGTCCATCATCTCTAGGGGACAGCTGCCTGCCTCAGTTTCCCCTTACCAAAGTAGGAGGCCAGGCCTAGCTGGGGAATTCGAACCCCTAGGGAGGGAGGGGGTGGCGGGAAATGGTGCTTTGCTCGCCCCAGCGACATCAAACCCTCGTTTGGCGTGCGAGGACAATGGCTGTCTTATTTTCTCCGTTCTCCGCGCACAATGTCGGATTCTCTCATTCACCCGCCGTGGTGCGAGCGAGGTAATTAGCCAGTGCCATTCAGCGCGGACACTATTGCTATGCGGGGGGAGGGAGGATGGGGGGCGCGACGAGGACGCCCGCGTTGGCCCGGATTAGCCGCGGGGCGGGGTGTGCAGCTGCGGCCACTTCAAAGGGGCCCGGCGGACCCGACGGGCTGTGGGAACCCGGCCTGGCTCCTGCGGGAGCGCCCGCTGCCTGCGCCTGCACCGCGCACCGAGATCGCGCCTCTTGCTCTCGGGCTGCGGAGATTCTGGGCCGAGGCTGTGCGGTGGTGCCGCGGCGGCTGGTGTCGCTCCCCATCACACTCCCACTTTCATCAGGACCTCAAGTGCTTTTCTCCCTTTGAGTCTTGGGAGTCAAAGGGCAAAGAGGGGGAGAAAGGAGCGAGGGGAGCGAGGGGGATGGGGAGCTTGACACAAAGCAATGACCTCCGAGGAGTGGAGCAGATGGTCCCACTTACTTCTGCGGCTGAACGAACGAGACTCTCAGGGCCCCCGGCTAGGGCGCTGACCTTGCCCGCCCGCCCCCCGAATGCCTCCACCGGGCCCCCGGGGGGGCTGCGCTCTGAAGGCTCCCCCACCGCCCGCCTGCTGCCCTCTGCGCCTTGCCTTGGGCGCTGGAGTCGGGATACTAGGACCAGCCGGCCTCCAGGAAGAGGTGGGGGGCTGGGCTGAGAATCTGCCCTTGTGGCTGTTCTCAAGAACCTGCTCAGGGCCAGAGGTACCCACAACCAGTTAAGTATGTGAGTCGTTTCCTGGAGCTTTTGTAGAAACGGATTCATCCACCCCAGACCAAGGAATCTCTGACTGTGGGATACTGCCTTTTGCATTGTTAGGCAGAACTCTGCTGTTGCTGGAATCCACAACCAAGTTTGAGTACCGAGATCTGTCCAGCTTTTTAGTTTTCACTGAAGAAGCTTAGGCTGAAGTAGAGGAAATTGTGCTAAAGTGGGGGTTTGAGTGGAAGACAAGATGAGGAAGGCCTGGGGACTTGTTAGTAGCGTGCCTGTCTAGCATGCTTGAAGCCAGTACTTCATAAACTCTGTGTCACAGTCCCATATCTAATCCCAGCACCTGGGAGGTGGAGGCCAAAGGATTAGAAGGTCAAGGCTGACCTCTGCTACATCAAGTTGCAGGCCAGCCTGGCATACAGGAGGCCTTATCTCAAGATGACAAGGAACCGCCAACCTAGACCGGTCCGAGTAGACTGCAGTTTATGAAGACCTATTTGCTTTGTGTCTGTTCCTACAAATAAGACAGCAAACTAGTCTGTTCTTCATTCTCTGGGACTCACAGCCCACAGGCGATGAGGCAGAAAGCTATGTGGGCACTTGGCTCTGATACAGTTTGATAAGGGCCAGGGTGGGAGCTGTAGGCAATGCTGTCTACTTTGGGAGAAGTGGAAGATGGGAAGTGTTTGCAGGGGAAGGTGCCAAATAGTTCTGGGCCGAGCATAAGCATCCATGGTGTAGCCTGGTGCCCTGGTCTACATACTCTTTTATACCAGCTCTCAGGAGATGGAGGCAAGCAGATGGATCTCTGAGTGTGAGGCCAGCTTCAAACATATAGGTCTACATAGAGAGACCATGTCTTTTAAGGGGGCGGGGAATGTGGGAGGCTCAGGTTGCTAGGGAGATGGCTCAGTGCTTAAGAGCCCTTGTTCTTGCAGAGGACCTCAGTTGGGTTCCCTGTACCTTGTAACTAGCCTCAGTTTTAATTTCAGAGGCTCTGGTGCCCTCTTCTGGACTCTGGGGTCACCTATTCAACACAGGCAAAATATGCAGACATATAAAACTAATGAATCTTTTTTAAAAAACAAAACAAAAGACTATTCAGGGAAGGGAAACTTATCTCCTGTGAGTGCATGAGCTGTCTTTTGAGCATAGAGAGATGCAAGCCCCTAATATAAAAGACCATGAAAGTCAATCTAAGTAGAGTTCCCCGGAAATCAGCAATGGAGAGACACTACCCAGGCTTCAAGAACATCGTGGCTTTGGACATTTGGGAGGAGGGACAGAAGACTGAAGGGGAGAAGGTGGAGGTGGGTGTGCTATTACAGCAGGTGATGAGACCCTAAGCCAGGGCAGTAGAGAAGAGAAGGGAAGATAAGTCGGGATCAGCTAGCCATGCGAGGAAGGAGGACTCCTTTGTTTATGACCTGGTCTCCTGGCACACGGTGAGGCTACTCATAAAGTATACAGAAGGAAGAGACTCTCCACTTGAGTAGGTCGAGGAGTCCTGTGACTTCATGGGAAAACTTTTGAACCCCTCTGCAGATGGTTCCTAAGGGATTAGGAGATCTCCAGCCACTGTCCCATAAGAGCCAAGGAGCCCCAGGGTCCTCCCGGGGTTACAGACCTCCTCCTCCTGAAGACAGATATGGCTGGCTCTAGAGACTTATTGGGGTGGAGGGCCTACAGGTCTCCATCTGTTGGGTTTGGTGTTGAGGCACCAGTGATTCCAGGAAACAACAGCGTGCTTTGAGATGTGATACAGAAGTGCCGTTTGCAGAATGGGGAGGGGACATCGCCTAGTGTCCTAGAATCTTTTTAAGTTTTTAATTGTGTGTATGTGTGTTCATGAATGCAGAGGCTCATGGAGGTCAGAGGCATCAGATCTTCCTTGAGCTATAGTTATGTGGTTATCAGATAGGAAACGAGCTCAGGTCCTCTGCAAGAACAGTATATGCTTCTATCCACTAAGCCAACTCTCTAGTCTTTAAGAAAACAATAGAAGACCTCCAAGGTCTCATGTAGCCTAGGCTGGTCCCAAACTCAAGTATTCAAGAATGACCGTGAACTTCTGGTCTTTCTGATTTTCCACTTGAGTGCTGAGAGTATCTGTGTGTGGTGCTAGGGCTGAACCCAGGGCCTGTGCAGGACAGCCAAGCCCCGGTTTAGAATCCTAGATATTCTCTTTTTCTGTTTTAGGTCTGGATCTTGGGTATTACCTTTTATATCCTCCTCCACTTCCATTTTACAGACAAGTAAAAGCCAGGTTGGAATTGAAAGGCTTCCCAGCCTGGTCAGAGTCGAGCCTGATCCAGTTCGCCTCTATTACCTAACCCCACTCTACCAATCCCTACAAATCCTAATATATGGCTCTGGAAATTTGGGGGAAGTGTCTGTTTTTGTTGAGTTGTCCTGGTGGTCATGTGAAAGCAATTTACTTAATAGCTCCAGCCTGGGCCCCCTAACCAGACGCCCTTCCGGGAGGTGAGGGAGATCCGGTGTCCGTACCAGAACAACGGAAGTTAAGGATATGGTAGGACCCGGCAGGTTTACATAAGGAAGATTGGTGACCCTGACACTAACAGAGACACACAGTCTGCATAGGGAGGCTCCGCTGGACCTGGGCATTTTCAAATCCAAAGCAGGGATTCATTGCTAGGTCCACTTCTACCCCCTGACCGGCACCACAGGCTGCACTTGGCGCCTTGAAGGTTATATCTGGATAACACTTTGTAACTCCACAGCCTTAACTCCCCAATCACACTGAGGGAAAAGCAAACAAAACAAAAACTGAGGCACAGAGAAGGACTTTGACTTGGCTGTGATTGCCGAAGCAGGTATTTGAAGAATTGGGTGGAGCTGCCCTCTCCCCCCATAGAAGCCCCTGGCATTTCACCATGCTTTGCCCTCTCAGCCTGAGGAAAAAAGACTCCTCCATTTGTATATCCTACTGGGGTATCCTGGGTCTCCCCACTCTAGAAAGAGCGGTACCTCAGATTTTCTGATGTGGGAAGAACTGGACTTGCTTAGGAAAGAGCCTCCTGGGACAAGCACATCTTGGCTATTTATTTACCTGTGTTAATAGAATTTAGGGGCCATTAGTGTGGTGATAACTCCACCTTATCAGGGTGCTTTTCTGCATTAGTTACACTCTATAACACTCCCAAACCCTGGGGCAGTCAGACTGAAGTGAAGCTGGCTGTGTGTGGGTAGCTCTAAAGTGGTCAGGAGAGACGGCTGCGGGGTCTAAGATGCAGGGCACCCTGTGCCTTCCTGTGGGCTTGCCACTATTATTTGAGCAGTACGGAAATGTGTCCTTTCTTAGTGAGGGCAGCTGTGCTGCTGGGAAGGAGCTTGGAATTTGGAGTCAGCCCACCTTGAGGTCAAAATGAAAATGAAGAAACGCCTGCCTTAATCCCAGTGATTATCTGTGTGCCCTTGATCAAATCTCAACTTCTCTGAGCCCCAGAAAAGCTGGAAAACCCTACCTAATGTGGTTATTATGCTAACGTAAGAAATAGAGGCCTG
>NC_022012.1:74489687-74494500 GCF_000317375.1 Microtus ochrogaster | reverse complement strand
TCTGGCTCTCAGGGTCTGTTTTTAGGGCCACGTTTTAAAATCTTTGTTTCACTTGTGTGGGTGTTTTGCCTATGTGTCTGCCTGTGTACCAGGTGTGTATCTGGTACTCTCAGAGGCCAGAAGAGGGACATTGGATCCCCTGCAGCTATAGGCTATTGTGAGCCACAATATGGATGCTGGACATCAAACCTGGCTTCTTGGAAGAGTAGCCGGTGCTCTTACCGGTAAGCCATCTCTCCAGCCTTCACAGCCATGTTTCTGTGACAGTATATAGGAGCCTGCTGATTTCACTAGGTTCTTTTCAGAGTGTGGTGGCGGTGTCTAAGAACAGTGCTCAGGGATGGGGTAGTTTTGTTCCTGGGATGCCAGCGAGTCTGATGTTGGCACTTCCTTTCTGTGTGTGTGTGTGTGTGTGTGTGTGTGTGTGTGTGTGTGTGTAGTGAATGTTCACGGAGGGCTCAGCAGGTCTACTGTGTGACTGGGACAGGTGACTGGACTTCCTGAACCAAACCCAGAACATGGGTTCACCTGACATGTGTCATGAGAACAGGACAAAATACTTGAAATTGGGTATGCATTTGAAACCCCAGCTGTGGCAGAAGGACCACACGGAGCAGGAGTTGGGGTAGGGGTGGGGCTCCCTTACATTTCCTCCTTCACCTTCCCTGCCCCAGTGCTCCAGAGGCCACTACCACGTGTCACATCCCCCCCTCTCCCGTTAGGCACACAGACTTAATAGGCAAGCACACCCTCTCCAGGCGCACTTCACACCCTCCATGGGAGGCTGGAAGTGGAGGAGAAGGTGTCTAGGGAAGAGCTGGAGCTTCCAAACGTCCTGGCTAAGTAATTACAAGTAGGGCTTTGAGGTTTTATTCCCCTTGGCCCCAGCCTCTGGGATCCCCTGCCATCCTGCCTTTGACCTATTGTGGTATCAAAGTTTGGAGGTTCCCCCAGTCTTCCAGCGGCCAGTAGTTGGACGCACAGACGTTCCTAAGGAGAACGCAGCCCCTCCACACACCATCCCTCACCACCGCTCCCCCTTCCAGGCCCCCATCTGTCAGAGGCGGCTGCAGAGGGGTGAGCTGTGGATTTATGGCTGGGGACTTGAAAGACAAAGTTGCCTTTTGTGTTGGAATTGGAGCCAGAGTAGGGGAGATTGGTGGATTGGTGGTGGAGCCAGAGGGTGGGAGAGAGAGCCTGGGGTTCAGGGGCCCAAGAAAGGGTCAGGAGCTCTGGGAGGCCAATGAAGGGATGCTGGCCAATGAAGGGATGCTGGCCGATGAAGGGATGCTGGCCAATGAAGGGATGCTGGCCGATGAAGGGATGCAGGCCGATGAAGGGATGCTGGCCGATGAAGGGATGCTGGCCGATAAGGGGATGCCGAGGTTTCTCAGCAGGGTCACCTGGCCAAAGCTGGCCAGCAAAGCCCAGCAGGCTTCTGAGCCAACCACAGTCTTAGGAAGCTGTCTGTAGGTCCATCTACCCTCCTCTGCTAATTCCAACAGCCACATGGCCCTTTCCACTTCCGAGTGAACTTTTGGATTCAGAGCCCCATCTCCACCCACAGCAAAGTCCCCAGGACTACTGAGTCGTGCGCTAGCCATCTTGATGACCATAGCTGGTCAGGGCATATTGCTCCTTAACAGGGCTAAAGTCAAGGGGGGGTCTGGATAATGGGGAAATGTGAACAGTGTTAGGGGTGAGCCTGGGTCCGATAACTGTGTTTAAAGGCAGTGCTTCCCACCCCTGGGGTAAGGGCAGCAGGAGCAATACCCCCGCTGCCCCAGGACCAGGGTTTCTCACCACCTCTGCCTTCCCTTCCCCAGTCTTTTTGGAAGGGGGCATTTACAGAGGTATCCTGGGATAAAGAACATGTGAGGGACACAGCTCCTTGCCCTTCAGCGTTCAGATTCCACTAGGCTTCACTGCTGGTTCTGCTGAAAGGTCTGGACTGAGGCCAGAGTCGCCCTCGGTGCCTAGTTCAGCAGGTGTTTTAACTACGCCTCAGAGAGCCACATCCAACGCTGGGAATGAGCCTGGCCAATAAAGGCATGACTTTATGGGCTTCATAAACATTTTACTAGAGAAATCAAGGCCTCGATTACCTAGTGGCCTCTTCCAACTAACAGCTTGCCTCCGTGAAACCTCCCAGCAGAAGTCAGATAGAAGAGACCACACTCTGGTTAATGCCCTGTTGTCTCCCACCCAAGAACCCCCTCCCCATTCTCCATCCTCTTGCAAATTCTCTGCAGTCCCATCTCCAGGGGACTGCATCTGCCTTGTCCTCTCCAGGGAAAGAGTCTCTACCCTGGGTGGAGTCATTCGCCTACGGCCTTGCTCTTCCATTACCTGGGGGCTCTCTCTTAGGTCCCTTCTCCTGATCCCCTCCAGCAGCAGGGAGCAGCAGGCCTAGTGAAGGGAGCACACCTGTTTTATAAATAATAATAATAATAAAGGAAGTTCTGAGGACCAGGTGGAATGGAACAAAACTCTCCTCCCAGCACTTGGAAGGCAGAGGCAGGTGGATCTCTGAGTTTGAGGCCATTACTTCCCACCCCTGGGAAGTGAGTTCGAAGTCACATAGTTCAGAGCTACATAGTGAGATCCTGTCCCAAAACAAAAAAAAAAAAACAAAACAAAAACAAAAACAAAAAAAACCAGAAAGCCAACAAAAAAGTTCTGGGAGGTCATCTCACTTGCCCAAACTCTCAGAGTTCATAACAGTGGACTGAAGTTGGACTGAACTGTAGTGTTGAACTTTGAACTCAGTTCTGGGTGATTCTAGAGTCTTCTGTGATGTCTGTACCACTATCCTAAAACGTTCTTAGCAAATATTTGCTGACTTAGGACAGTACAGAATCTTGCCATGTGAAGCATAAGCCTACAAATTGTGGCTCTTGTCCTCTGTTTCTGTGTTCATATGGCCAAGGGGGGGGGCAACTGTGAGAGGCAGGGGCAGGACAGGGGTGAAGACGGAGAGCAGGGGTCCTTTTTGATGGTAGCAGTGAGACAGGGAAACAGAAGCAGTTAGGGCTCTGAAGCCTTGAGATGAGCACTAGCAATAGAACTTTGTGATGGCTGCCCACTAGCCAGCGGCCAACCTGTGGCTGTGTGTGATGGCTGCCCGCTAGCCAGCGGCCAACCTGTGGCTGTGTGTGTGTGATGGCTGCCCGCTAGCCAGCGGCCAACCTGTGGCTGTGTGTGATGGCTGCCCGCTAGCCAGTGGCCAACCTGTGGCTGTGGAACATTTGAAAAGTGGCAGTAAGTCAAGGAACAGAATTTACATTTTGTTTGTTTTTTGAGACAGGGTTTCTCTATGTAGCCCTGACCATCCTGGAACTCACTTTGTAGACCAGGCTGCCCTTGAACTCATATATATATCATATATATATGCAAATAGTGTGTGCACTATTTTATGTAAGGAACATGAGCATGGATGTGTGCTATCTGCAGAGGGCTCTGGAACTGATGCTTCATGGGTTCCCAGACATGACTTACTGAAGAATGAAATTCTAGGGGCAAGTTTGAAGCAATGGGTAGCAGTGTCTACGGTGCAGGCATGTGCTTGGTGTAAGCAAAATGTTATTAGTGTCTGTGTTGCCTGAGGAGGAGCTGGGTTGCCAGATGTTGTGTGCCCTAATCCTTGACAGTGATAGATGGGTAGGGAGATGGTGTGTGTGCATGTTTGTGTGCACGCGTGTATACGTATGTGTATGTGTGTGTGTGTGTATGTGTTTAGACTTCAGGATCTTTGGATTCGTCTTCATAGTGTTCCCCTCTTGAACGAGTGCATGAGAACGGGGCAGTGAGCTCTCAGAAACCTCCACCCCCATCTACGAACTCTGGCAAAGTCGAAGTTTTCCAATTATGTCCCCAGATCTTTTTTTATCATCACACATCAGATAGTAATGTGGCTGCAGCCAAAGGTGGGAGACTTGAGCTTCATTCCCAGTGCTCTGCCTTAACCTTTCACTGCCCCCCCATGTCCCTCTGGAGCCTGGCTAATCAAATCCAGGCCTGACCTCTGCAAAGGCCCTGGACCAGGTAATAAATTCCCTTCTCGGAGCTGCTGTAGCTCTGGTTCTCTGGAGACCTCGTCCCTCTGGGTGATCTATAGGGGTGTCCAGGACCACTTCCTGTCATTTCTATTCCCCTCTTACCTCTGCCGTAACCTGCTGCATCCATGGTGAATGGGTCACAGGGGAGCCGGAAGACCCTTTCACAAGTGCACAGGGATAGGGTGCTTGCTATCTCCTTTTCCCTGTTGCTTCCTTTTGGCCCTCACACCTGGCAGGCTCCCACCTACTTCCTTACCTCTTCTGTCACCCAGCGAAGGGAAGAACCCAGAACTGTCCTCAGAGGACCGAGAAGTGCAGAAGTGGACGCATCAACTGCCAGGGCCATAGCACTGGGTAATGGGTAGCAGCTAACGCAGGCCACAGTCATCAACCACACTGTGGCCTCTGTGATGACCTTATTTTCATTTTTGATTCAGAATCCCACGGTGTAGCTCAAGCTGTTCTTGAATTCATGATCACCCTGCCTCAGCCTTCTGAATACCTGGACTACAGATGTATGCTACCACACCTGGCTAAGAACAGGTTTCTGTGGGGGGTGTGGTAGCTCATGCCAACACCTGGGAGACCTCAGAAGGAAGATTACATTGAGTCTGAGGTCGGCCTGGGCTACATAGCAAAACTTTGTTTCTTAAAAAAAAAGAACAGGACAGAACAAACAAACAACACAAACACACACGAGTTATGAATCAAATATGCTCTACCCTTTTTTTTTGGATCTTTCAAAACAGGGTTTC
>NC_022012.1:74475094-74489527 GCF_000317375.1 Microtus ochrogaster | reverse complement strand
GCCACCACCACCACCGCCCGGCTCTCTACCCTGACACTAGAGGAGCCCAAAAGCCTGTTTGTATGTAACAAGTCTTTCTCTGTCCCTCCAGCCAGCTTCCAAATAATGACATGGAGACTTTTTATTAATTATGAAAACTCAGCCTATAGCTTAGACTTGTTCCTATCTAGCTTTTGTAACTTAATTAACCCATTTAATTAATCTACTTTCTGTCATGTGGCATTATCTCTCTTCCATCTTGCCCTTCCTGTTTCTTTCCCTGTCTCCTGTCATCCCTTGCAGGTCTAGATTCATCTCCTACTTCCTCTCTCTCTGCCCAGAAGTCCCACCTATACCTCCTGCCTGGCTATTGGCCATTCAGCTCTTTATTAAAACAATTACAGCAATGTATCTTCACACCGTGTACAAACATCCCACAACAAACAAACAACACACAAGACTTAAGAACCAAATATGTTCTGCCCTGATACAAGAGGAACCCAAAGCCTGTTTGAGAGCCGTGAGTGCCTTGAAGGTTCTGGTTCTCCAGCTAAGCTGGGTAAGCTCTCTGACTTGGAGACTGTGGTAGAGGTTAGCGCAGAATCTGAGGGTCCTGAGGGCACCTACCCCTCCATGTATGCTGCGTAAACTAGGTCACTCAGCAAGCCCCAGGCTTCAGTACCCCTTTTACAAGACAAAAGGATTCACTTCAAAATGGGTTTTCAAGCATTTTTGTACAAGCAAAGCAACCCTTCAGAATAAGTGTGCCAGTAAGATAACACGCAGGGTCCACCAGGTCCCCTCCAATGAAGGCAGTGAGGGCTAGGAGGGCCCCAGGGAACCTCTAGGGGTCCAGTGACTCTACTGGGGTGCCACCCAGTTCCAGCACTGGCATCCCTTCCCAGCATCTTCATACTCAGCCTCGCTGTGCTGAGAGTGTCCTTCTAAGGTTGAGCATTTGAGGGAGGCCTGTTGCGGGAGGTCCTCCCTCTCCTCCAGCCTATAGCTGCTGAGATACCAGCCCATTGGGGCATGGTCTCTCTCCCTTTAAAAAAGCAGCGACTTCCCTCTCCTCGCTCTCTCTCTTCCTGCTCCGCTGGCAATGAGACTCCCTTCCTGGTTGCGCAGAGGGCTGTGATCTGTAAGTTTTTCCCCTTTAAATAAATACCATCCTATTAATCATAATTCCAAACTGGTGTGGCATTGCTTGTGATTTACGTCTCCAGAGGCCTGACCCATAGAGACCAGACTCTGCCATCCCAGCGCCCAGACCTGAAAAGTAGCAGCTTCTTCTGTCTCTCCTCAGACCAGTTCTAGGGCCTCCAGGGAGTTCAGCCTGGGGCCTAAAGGCACAAAAGACTTGATTCAGTAATGAGGAAGCATCTGTAAGGATGGGGGCCTAGGGATACAGCTCCTCTCCAGCTAGAGAAGAGGACACCAGCTCCTGTTTAGGCAGGGTCTGGGTGAGGGAGCAAGATAGCAACTCTGGAGCCTGGGTACTCATTCCCCCACCCCCAAGGTCTATCTCCAGCCCTGGAGGTTGAGCTAGACAGGACCCCAGAGACTTTTCAACCTCCACTCCCGAGCCTCTGGGTTGACCTACAGGCCTTTGGCCAAGGACACCCTTTGGCCTGAGGCAGGGCAGGCTGACCTCTGGATGCTCCCTGGGGATCCTCTCATCCAGCCTGATGGGGGCCCCAGCTGGACCACTTGCCCTTCCCTCTCAAAGCCAGGCTCCAAAGTCCTGTCCACAAGAGCTTTACCCACAGGGAGACACTCGTGATTGATCACCAACACAACACCAGAAACACATACCGGCCACAGTAGCTGGCAGATCAAACCCCTACTGTTGTCCAGACAGAGACAGAGCCAGGCTTCCCAGCAAACACTCAGCCTGGAACACATGTACAAGAAGCTGTGCACACCCATCCACCACACTCCCAGGAGGCCATCAGAGAGGAGGAGGCTGGGCAGGGGATTTTTATGCATGTTTATATTTAATGAACCACATGCAAATGAGATGGAGAATGGCCACAAAGGAGCCAGCCCCTAGAGACTCTCGAGGAAGGCACAAAGGCTTGTCCTCATCCTTGCAAGCTGCTGAGCGGCCATGGAGTCCAGAGCAGGACTGTGGATTGAGGGAGCCTGAGAGAGGACGTTGGAGCCATGAGGAGGGCTGTCCAGGCATGCCAGGGAGCCTGGAGCAGGGACAGCCAGCAACAAGCTCCAGGGTCCCTGCTTGTTGTGTGTGGGGGGGCTCCTTCTGGGAGGGAAGGAGCCACTGCCCCAATTGATGGAGTGCCAGAGGGGAGGGGCCGCAGCTTGGACAGATGGTGTACCGCCTTCCTGCACTTGAAGCAAAGTGGATTTTAATGAAATCTCAGTCCGGGTGCTGAAGCTGGGAGCTTGTATGGGAGGGGCCTTTCCCCAGGTTTGCAGTGTGGGGCCTGAGCCAGGGTGGGAGCAGGGTGGGAGGAACACTTAACCAGCTGGGGGTACAAGGGGGCACCATGGCCCCCTCTGTAGATCAGAGTTTAAGTGTGAGTCTGATCCCCAAAAGGTGGGGAGGGGGTCCTTGAATATTTATGACACATTGAAATGTAGATTGGTAGGTTTGACAGTCTTCTGAGAGGCCTGTCACCTTGCATGGATACACTACCCTCTTGGGGCGCTTGTGGAAACTACAGAGCTTCATGTCGGGAGAGGGCAAGGAAGGAAAGGATAGAAAGCCACTGGGCCCTAGTAGGGAAGAGGCTGGCCAAGCTACTATTGACAATGTCCCTACAAGGTGACAGTGGTGAACCGGTTCACTTGCTGGGCCTCAGTTTGCAGTTCTGTAGAATGTGGCACATACTTCTCAGGTACCAGCAGATAAAAAAGAGAGTAGCCAGTCTGGGAGAACTGCCTTTCTCTAGGTGACTTTCACGAATGAGGTCCAGGAGACCCTTTCCTCCCTTGGGAAGCCTCCATAGCCCACACATACCTCCTTAGAGTCTTATCGCTCTGTTCTGGTTTTGTTTTTTTGCTTTTTGTTTTTTAAAAATATTTATTTATTTATTATGTATACAATATTCTGTCTGTGTGTATGCCTGCAGGCCAGAAGAGGGCATCAGACCCCATTACAGATGGTTGTGAGCCACCATGTGGTTGCCGGGAATTGAACTCAGGACCTTTGGAAGAGCAGGCAATGCTCTTAACCTCTGAGCCATCTCTCCAGCCCCTGGTTTTGTTTTTTTTTTTTTTGTTTGTTTTTTGTTTTTTTGAAACAGGGTTTCTCTGTGTAGCAGGTTGTTCTGGAACTCGCTCTGTAGATCAGGTTGGCCTCAAACTCACAGAGATCTGCCTGCCTCTGCCTCCTGAGTGTTGGGATTAAAGGCGTGCGCCACTGCCCAGCAAGCTTCATCATTCTGGAGTTGGCCTCCCAGGAATGTTCACCCTACAAGCCAAGGGAGGTCATAAATCCAGTCCAGCACAATGTTGTAAATGTATTTAAAACATTATGAATTTTTTCTTTCTGCCTTTTTTGGTAACTAGATTACATGGTTCTCAGTTGTGAACTTTGCATACAACAATGTCTTGTCTCAGTGTCTCCTCTCTAGGCCTCTTAAACATTATGTCATCTCTGGGATCAGAGTGTGCCTACCCATGGTAGAGAGGGCTGAGGGGAGGGCTGGTATGTCTCTTAAGCTACTGTCCTGCCTCAAACAGACCGCACCTCAGCGGGTGACCCCTCATCACTTCCTCTGCACCTCCACAGTGCACCTTATCTACCCCCCTCTTCTGTTTCCCCAGCCATGTCAGACTTCCACGTGCACCCCCAGGCCACCATGGGAGAGGAGGGTGGTGTAGCCCGCTTCCAGTGCCAAATCCATGGGCTTCCCAAGCCCCTGATCACGTGGGAGAAGAACAGAGTCCCCATTGACACGGACGATGAGAGGTGAGCCTCTGGTGGGGAGGACAGAGAGGCTGACGGAGGTACTGAATCTGGATGAAGACTTGGCAGCCTCGTGTGTGCTACAGTGCCTACAACCTGGGGCAGTGCTCTTTATGCAAGCTGCAGTCAAAATTGGGGGTCCACATGGCTTACTGGACCCTGATCCTAGCCTCAAGAAGGTGTGTGTGAGGGTCGTGTGTAATTGTTATCAAGATTAGGATGGTGTATCCACCCGGGAGGGTCCCAGTGAGTGTCTGTGATCACAGCAGATGACTGGGTTAGTGCCCACAATCTCGGTTTATGTCGCCATGGCTTGAGGTCATGCCCGTTGTCAACTGTGCCCTCCCCCAACAGGTACACATTACTGCCCAAGGGGGTCTTGCAAATAACAGGACTTCGGGCTGAAGACAGCGGTGTCTTCCACTGTGTGGCCTCAAACATTGCCAGTGTGCGGGTCAGCCACGGGGCCAGGCTTACTGTATCAGGTGAGCTCCTTCGGCCCACTTCTGTCACCCAAGTTGGTCTCCTCCCAGACACACCCAGTTGGCAGCCGAGGCTGGTCTCTAGCCCTCTCCTTTTCCCAGTGATCCCTGGGTTCTTCCAATGCTGGAGGCCTAGCTTGGGGGTAAGGATGGTTGTCGGGACCCTGAAGTTCCCCAACATCTCCTTGTCTTCAGAACTTGTTGGGGGCTGGTGTGTGTGTCTCCAGGGTCATGAGTGGGGGTGAGGAAGTGGCAAAGCTTCCCACTGAATTAAGGAAATGTGGTCTTCTCCCCACAGGCTCAGGCTCCGGGGTCTACAAGGAGCCCACCATCCTGGTGGGGCCTGAGAACCTCACCCTGACAGTGCACCAGACTGCGGTGCTGGAGTGTGTCGCCACGGGCAACCCGCGCCCCATTGTGTCCTGGAGCCGCCTGGGTGAGCCTCATCCATAGCCCAGCTCTCTGGCCAGCCTACCCCCTGGGAGGGCTGGTGTCATGGTCTCATCACCCAGCTCTGGGGGACTTTAAATTGTGTTTGTTCTCCGCAAGGGTCAGTCTCCTCCCCCGTGGCCTGGGGAGGGGCTGAGCTTCTCTGGAGGTCAGCCTGCTGCTCCTGCATTCTCTCTCTCCCAGCGGAGCTGGCTTAGTTCCCTGGGTTACGAGTAGAGACAGTTCTCCCTCAGTGTCTCTCCAGCCCCAGAGCTCTGCAGCCCTGAGCACCCAGTCCCTCCCACCCCACCCTCCATGCCCTGGCCACACCCCCAGCTATGCAATCCTAAGCCTTAGCAAAGCATCCCACTCCCAGGCTTGCCTGCTCCCAGCCAGAGCTCGCAGGCGACAGAAGAAAGCAGTGAAAGGGTGCAGATGGGCCACTAGTCTAAGCCGAAAGGTCACTGGGGGAAGGAGCCTCCAGAGGGGTGGGGTGGGCCGCGTGCACGAGGAGACTATGCCACACTAGCAGCTGAGTGATGGGGGAAGGAGGGGCCCTGTGGGATAATGGAGTAGATTTCACCACTTCAGGGCCTGAATGGGGAGCTGTCTCCTTGTGTTCTGGCTGTGCTAATCTGATCCCTGGGGTGGGGGGAGGGCTTGGGTCCCAGGGAGAAAATGGAAAGAGTAGGCTACCATCAGGAGCCACTAGGCACTCCAGGAGCCATCTGCTCCGTCATTTCCCAGAGTACGGCCTAGCAGGAGAGAAAGAATGGCTCAGGGGCCTAACAAGTGTGGGAAACAAAGTTAACCAAGGCTCTTTACTAAGGGACTTCTCAGAGCCTTTATGTTCAGGGCCCTGTCTGTGCCTCGGTAGCCTGGACTAGAATGGATATTCAGCCATGGAGTTTACAACTGCCGATCAAATTCAAGTCCTCTATGGACTCAAGGAGAAGGGACTAGAAGCGCGTAGGTGCTGAAGCAGGAGGATGTCACCCTAGGCTGTGCGGTGGGAGGCTGGGTAAAAACCAAGCAAACAATAACAGCAAAAGCAGCCAACAATCGTGCTAGAATCAGGACGCTGGCCCCTGCTGCTGGACTCAAGTGCCATGCATTTCTCTACCACTTCCTAACTTCTGTGGAGGGACGGTGCCAAAGCCGTAGGTGGGGGCTTTCCAGAAGACTAGTAAAAGGGTAAGGCTTCTGGAATGTTCTCATCTCTCCCATCGCCACACTCCCGTCGCCGCTCATTCCTCTCCACTTCCATTGCAGATGGTCGCCCCATTGGGGTGGAGGGCATCCAGGTGCTGGGCACGGGAAACCTCATCATCTCAGATGTGACCGTCCAGCACTCAGGTGTCTATGTCTGTGCGGCCAACAGGCCTGGTACTCGGGTGAGGAGGACAGCCCAGGGCCGGCTGGTGGTTCAAGGTACAGAGCAGCCAAACCCCTGCTTCCCATGACCCCTCAGCACCTCTGGTCTGTGCCAGAGATCAGTACTTTTTATTACTGCAGCTGCTTAGCCTTGCCCGAGCCCTGCCCCTCACCCCTCATATGTCTCTGGCCCTGTCAAAGACACAGGTCTTCCCGAGAACACAAGTCATAGCACCAGAGGAGCGTGGCATTCTCTGACTTACAACCTATGTGCCCTGCACATGTTGGTGCCACCCCTTCACCCTGGGGAGCTCTGCCACTTTCTGATATCAGCAGGTCATTCCCCTGGCTCACACGTGTCCCTTCCCGCGGAGCCGTTTCATTCACACATGTGGCTCTTCCACGCTCACACCTGCCTGCTGTGCGCTCCAGTGTGCCTGCCATCTCCCTCTCTCTCGGGATGTGGGGCCCCCGCAGGCAGCCTCCATTTCCAAGGCTTCTCCCTGGCTGTCTCTCCTCCGTGGCATGGGAATAGAGATGGGAAGTGGGGAATCAGGAACTTAAATGCCGTTTGTTTAGCTTGCTGTGTGCTGTTAATCTGTCCGCGTGAAAGTGATGGAGTATTCCATTCCTGGGTGTTAATGGAGGCTTGAGGCTGGGGATTGGAGGGAAGTGGGATTGGGTGGTGAAGGGGGGCTCATCCATCTCCTGTCATTACAGCCTTGGAGGTGCAGCCAGCCTATTAGCACATTTATTTACTTAACAATTTCCTGAGCAGGGAGCTCAGCTTGATTGCTTTCGGATACAGATGTCAGGGTGTTTTTTTTTTTTTTTAAATAGTCCTTAAGATGGAATCCTATTCCTAGATGCTGGGGTGAAGGAAGAAGAAAGGGAGCCATTTCTGGCCTCTTCTCTGACCCATTAACCCTTCCTCCTCACCCCTCCATTCGTGGCCTCTCTACATGACCCCATACGACCCCATGCTTCTCTGTGTCCACTCAGCCCCAGCAGAGTTTGTCCAGCATCCCCAGTCCATCTCCAGGCCGGCTGGAACCACGGCCATGTTCACCTGCCAAGCTCAAGGTGAACCACCCCCTCATGTCACATGGTTGAAGAATGGTCAAGTGCTGGGGCCAGGAGGCCACGTCAGGCTCAAGAACAACAACAGGTGTGTGTGTGTGTGTGTGTGTGTGTGTGTGTGTGTGTGTGTGTGTGCGCGCGCGTGCACGCACGCGAGCACACGTTCTGTGTTGTGGTACTATAATGGGAAGAAACGGTGTCTGAAGTCAGTGGTCCAAATATAAGCGTGTACCTCTCTCTAGCCAGGTGAGATGGGATGGGATCCCAGGGATTCTGGGACGTGGGACTCACGTCTTGGGCCTGCCACCCTTGTGCCAATAAGTCTTGCTCAGACAAGCAGGGGCTCAGTCTCTCCATCTCTCAGGGGGGTGATGTGGCTGACCTCTGAGGCTCTCCCTCTCCCTGCAGCACACTGAGCATCTCTGGAGTTGGTCCTGAAGATGAGGCCATCTACCAATGTGTGGCTGAGAACATTGCTGGTTCATCCCAAGCCAGCGCCAGGCTGACCGTGCTGTGGGCTGAGGGGTTGCCAGGCCCCCCACGCAATGTTCGCGCTGTCTCTGTGTCCTCCACGGAGGTTCAAGTATCTTGGAGTGAGCCTCTAGCCCACACCAAGGAGATCATTGGCTATGTCTTGCACATCAGGAAGGCTGCTGGTGCGTAGTGACCATCAGGAGAGCTCTGTCACCCACCCTAACTGTAGCTAACCCTCTGAACCACACATATCCTGCCCAACACCTTCCTTTCCTGACCACCTTATTTCACCAAAACTTCCAAGATGCCCTCCCATCTCTTAACACTCCCCGGGGCTCCCTTTTGCCTCCCAGACTCTCCCAAGCTGGAGTATCAGGAAGCCGTTAGCAAGAGCACCTTCCAGCACCTGGTCAGAGATCTTGAGCCCTCCACAGCCTACAGCTTCTACATCAAGGCCTACACACCAAGGGGGGCCAGTTTAGCCTCTGTCCCCACCCTGGCCAGCACCCTGGGGGAAGGTAAGGAGAATGGGATGCGGAACCCTAGATGCTCGGGCTATCGGAGCACCCGGTACTGGTCCTGAGGCTAAGCAGGGACAGCTCTGCCGGGAGGAAGGGGCAGCCTTTTAGAGTGAGGCCATGCCCTGTGCCTCAGGTTAAGAGAAGGCTGTCAGGTTCTTGGGTTCTAGGTCACGGGAAGAAAACTAGAGCTCCGACTGACTGCTCTCATCTTGGCCCTCTAGCCCCCCTCCCGCCCCCGCTATCGGTGCGGCTGCTGGGCAGCTCCTCTCTGCAACTTCTGTGGAAGCCTTGGCCACGGCTGGTCCAACACAATGGGGGCTTCAAGCTGTTTTACCGCCCGGTCAGCGCAGCCTCCTTCACCGGCCCTATCTTGCTCCCTGGGACTGTCTCCTCTTACAACCTCAGCCAGCTTGGTGAGACATGCAGGGTGAGGGGCTGGGCAAGGCAATGACACTGGGTGCCCGGGATGGTGTCCCTCCCCTTCCAGAACAAAGCTGCCTGGCAGGGAAGGGGAAGCTGCTGAGTAGCCCTGCTTTCTGCAGACCCCAGCACTGTGTATGAGGTGAAACTCCTCGCCTACAACCAGCATGGAGACGGGAACGCCACCGTCCGCTTCGTGTCTTTGAAGGGAGCCTCTGAGAGGACAGGTGAGGGCTAAGGATAGGCCATGGGCTGCAGCCTGACCTGAAGAGGGGAATGGGTGACCAAAGGGCTAGGTAGGAGGGAGGCCGTTGTTTGCAGCCCTCATGTACACGGCTTGGAAGCATAAAGCTTAACTGTGCAGCTTTGCAGCTGTATGCGTGACCTTGGGCGAGTTGCTCAACTTCTTTCAAGCTTTATTTTATTTATTTATTCATTTATTTTATTTTATTTCCCATTATGAAACAGGGTTAATGGTTCCTACTTTGTAAAACTATGGCAAGGATGAAACAGTCCATAAAAACAAAACAGAGTACAGCTGCTCCTGGCTGGGAACACAGCTCAGTTGAGTGCTTGCCTAGCAGCTCCAAAGCCCTGGGTTCCATTCCCAGTGCCATAGAAACCAGGCATAGCATCTGTAATCACAGCACTCAGGAGGTGGAAACTGGAGGATGAGAAGTTCAAGGCCATCCTCAGCTACATAGCAAGTTTGAGGTCAGCCTGGGCTACGTGAAACCCCGTCTCAAAATAAACAGCACAAGTCTTGGTATCTGACACAGAACCCGGTGCTTAGAACTTAGAGAAAGAGCTGAAAGATTGAGCTGGGGCCCCGAAGGAAAGGTTAAAGGGGTCAAGCAGAGGAAGAAGGCTGGGGAGTCTTGCTTCAGGCCAGCCCCAACCTGCCCTGCCCTCTAGCCTTGAGTCCCCCCTGTGACTGCCGGAAGGAAGATGTCACCAACCATACATCCACCACAGGCATTGTCATCGGCATCCACATCGGAGTCACCTGCATCGTCTTCTGTATCCTCTTCCTCCTGTTTGGCCAGAGGGGCAGGTGGGTCCTGAGTCTGGGGAGGAGCTGCCACAGGGGACGGAGACGGAGCTGGCAGCTCAGCCTCTGTCCCCAGTGGTACCCCCCTAACACTTGCCTCATCTCTTAGGGTCCTCCTGTGTAAGGATGTGGAAAACCAGCTCTCCCCTCCTCAGGGTCCCCGGAGTCAGAGGGACCCTGGTATCCTGTCCCTGAATGGAATGAGCCGAGGAGAGGGGGGCCAGCTCGGCCGAGATGAGAAGCATATGGATGCCAAGGAGTTGGAGCAGTTGTTCCCCGCAGCTGGACCAGCTGGGCAGCCAGGCTCCAGGCCCACTGTGAGTACCTGTGCCCCACCCGCCTCCCACAGTCTCTGACTCTCCCGTGCTGCCCCTTGCTTCGTCTCTTCCTGGGGCACCTAATTCCTGGTCAGGGCTGCTCCTTGGGTCCTGAGTCAGTCTGGGAAGCCTACGGATGGCCAGGCACACCCGCCCTGCAGCCTGCAGTCCATCTGGGAAGCCTACGGATGGCCAGGCACACCCGCCCTGCAGCCTACAGTCCGTACGCTTCTGCATTTGGCACGAACAGCTATCAATGTGGCCTAACTTAAAATCGAAAATTTACTTAAAACAGGATGAACTAGCTGGGCCTGGCAGCACACACCTTTAATTCCAGCACTCAGGAGGCAGAGGCAGGTAGATCTCTGTGAGTTAGAAGCCAGCCTGGTCTTCAGAGTGAGTTCCAGGACAGCCAAGGTTATGCAGAGAAAACCTGTCTTGAAAAAACAAAAAGCAAACAAACAAACAATCAAAAAACAAAACAAAACAAAACAAAAACCAGCAGGATGAACTGGGTATGGTGGTATATGCCTGTCATCCCAGCAATACTCAGGAGGTGAAGACATGAGAATCAGAATTTCAGGATTAGCCTTGGCTACATAGAGAGCCAACCTGAGCTACATGATACTCTCTTTTTTTTAAAAAAAAAGAAATTATGATTATAAACTTGGTGGTCCACATCTTTAATCCCAGAACTCAGGAAGCAGGTGGATCTGTGAGTTCTAGACTATCCTGGTCTACAAACGCTAGTTCTAGGCCATCCAGGACTACAGAGTGAGACTTTGTCTCAAAGAAAAAAGAGAAAGGATTTTGAGGTTTTTTTGCTTTTTTTTCTTTCCAAGACAGGGTTTCTTTGTGCAGCCCAGAACCAGACTCACAGAGATCTACCTACTTCTGCCTCCCGACTTCTGGGAATAAAGGCATGCGCCACCACTGCCCAGTCGGAAAGAAAGGATCTATATATATCTTTTTTATGTGACTTGGCTAAATGGTCTTCAGCATGATCATTTTGATGACAATGGACAATGTGCTGTAATATGAAAAGTTTAGACACAACCACTGGCCCCACACCCTGGGGTGGGATGGGGACCAACCCTTGCCTCTAGCTCTGATACTGACATCCATACCCAACCTTCCTTCCTCAGGATCCTGCAGCCCCTGCTCTGTGTGGGGAGACCCAGCTCTCCGTGGTGCAGCTTCAAGGCTTCAGCCTTCTGGCAGGAAGGACAGCAGAGGCCAAGTCCTCCTTTGCAGGGCCTGGACTTGCCTCAGAACCCCAGGATGTAGGCCTCCTCAGTGAAGGACGGGACACCCAGCCTCCAGCAGTGCCGGCTTCCTTGTGAGCCAGTGTTTGATGTGTTCCGGAGGGGCAGTGCCCCATTCTCAGGTTGAAGGCAAGGTTTTTCCTGCTCCGTGGGACTTGAGTGGTTCTAGGAGCTTGCCAGTGCTTCTAGTTTAACTGAAGGGCAGGGTTCTCAAACCACAGGAGCCAGTGGATCCTACAGGAAGGCATCTCCCCTGCTAGAGCTAATGTCCCTTCACCAATGCCTGCTGCCCACAAGAGTTCTAATGAAACAAAGTTTTCCTTTAAAAATCAAAATTTGAAAGTCAAAAAAGAGAAAGAAGAGAGAGAGGAAGTGGACTGCAAACAATATGTCCCTGCTGCGGCCTGGCCCCTGATGCCCTCGCCCTGAACCAATCTTGTTTTCTCAGGATGGATTTTAGCTGTTTTGACTCTCAGCACCTACCTCAGCCGGAATGAATGTCCTTGGGAGTAGCGGGGGAGTAGCCTCAGCCCCCTGCCCCACAGAGCCCGAATGCACTCCTACCTCAACCCCCTTTTGGGTACCCCTCGCTCCCCATATTCTTGCCCTGAGAGTAAAAGAAAAAGGAGAAAAAATAAGAAAAAAAAGAAAGAAAAAACAAAACAAAAAAAACACTATCCCAACTCTAAGTGTGAAAGAAACTGTCTACCTCAAGCCTCAAGGCCCTCGGTGTGGGCCTGTGTTGTCACTGGGCCCTCCTAAGCCTCCCTCTCCCCCAGCCTTGCCTGCCTCTGCCCCAACAGAGGAGTCTGTGGCTAAGTAACCATGGGGTTTACAGAAATAGAGATGAAATTGGCCAGAGAGAAAATGTGAAACAAGCCAAATCAAGAGGAAAATTGTTCCTTGAAGTATAAATTGTTGTCCCAAACTGGTCACCTCCTGGCATACCAAACCTGTCCTCCATCCCCCGTGTCTGTCCACCCCTGCTCTGATCTTCTCAGACAACCCACTGGCCATTGGGATCCCTCTGATCCCTTCCTGCCTGGCACTGGGGAAGGTAGGACATAACCTGGAGGCTGTCCCCTGTCCTGCCCAGACACGGGGCCCAGTCCCTAGAATGTACTGCATTACTTGGAGTGGGTACACCCCAACAGAGGCACCCCAGCTTTCTGTATTACGAGACCCAGGTAACCTGACCTACGCAGTCAGCAGGGGTGGCCAGGAGTTATTTTTGTATGAGGTGTGTTTACGTTTTATTTCTCTTTTCTGTTGTGTTGTTCTTTGAGCTACTTAGGTTAAAAAGAAGAAAAAGAAGAAAGAAAGAAAGAAATACCTATTTTTGGTTACACTCAGAAACATTTTTTTAAATAGCAGAAGGAAAACTTTTTTTAAAGAAAAAAAAAGGGGGATAAATGTATTCCTTAAAAATGAGGTTAGAACATAAAGTCCCTGACCCCAAATCCTCTAGGGACTGCCCACCCTGAACTTTAGATATTAGCTGATAAAGGTAGAATTCGTGGCGTTTTATAGAAAACTAGAGTCTTGTCCAAGTGAACTTGGGAAGGGCAGTTTGTCCCTTCTCCCAGATGGTAGGTGGATTCCAGGGCTCCTCCCACTCCTTTGGTCAGAGGGGCTGTGGGGAGACTGGACTGGCCGCCTCCTTGGCCTGGCTTGGGTTTGTCAGTCTGTCCATTTTTAACTGAATAAAGATACTGTTGCCAAAGTGACTATTGAGGTTTTCGATACTGGGTCAGATTCTGGGCTAGAGAGGGCAGGGGGGTGGGGGCGTGTTCTGGGGAAAGGGCCCTCATAGTATCAGGGTCTGGGATATTGGCAATGATACCTTCAGAACTGTGTGAGGCGCCCCCAGGTAGGCACTCTGTGGGCAGGTCACACGTCTACTCATGGCCTTGTGAAATAGCTGTACTAGTACAGCTGTACAGAACTGTGTGAGGCACCCCCAGGTAGGCACTCTGTGGGCAGGTCACACGTCTACTCATGGCCTTGTGAAATCTGTACTAGTGATCATTCCCATTATTAGGGTCACAACTCAGGAAGGCGGGGAAGCTGGGGCTGGAGTTCAGTTGGCCGAGTGCTTGCCTAGCATAGGGCTGGGTTACCTCCCCGCACTACATAAGCCAAGCATGGTAGTGTGTGACTTTAATCCCAGCGCTGAGGAGGTGGAGGCAGGAAGATAAGTGCAGGGTCCTCAGTTACATTGGTGCCCCTCCTCTCCCACCAACCACCCCAGCTAGCGTCTCAAGGTAGAAGATGGAAGTAGCCAGGGCTTAAACCCATTCTGACTGTCTGGTGCCCTGTAATGTGTTTTAACATGGCCTCTAATCTGCTTAGGAGCTTTGGGCTTGGGCGCAGGCAGCCATCTCTTTCTACTCAGCTTCACTCAGCTGACCCTTTTCCCATCGGTGTAATCTATTTCCCTAAGTATGACCAGCCTTCAGGACTTGCTTTAATAAACAATGTAGCCGTCCTGTTGTGTCTCTAGGGCCAGGTTAGGAACAATAGTACGGGGTCTGGAGAGATGGCTCAGTGGTTAAGGGCATTGCCCGCTCTTCCAAAGGTTCTGAGTTCAGTTCCCTGCAGCCACTTGGTGGCTCACAACCATCTGTAATGAGGTCTGGTGCCCTCTTCTGGCCTGCAGACATACACACAGACAGAATATTGTATACATAATAAATAAAAAAAGAAACAATAGTATAACTGCTACATTGTTTATTAAAGCGAACCCTGTAGGTCCAGTGAGAGATGATATACACAAACAAAAAACACCAGGCAAAAAGCAATTAAGGCAAGCCCCCTCCACACACCTGCACATACACACAGAGCCAGAGGCTGGGGATGAAACCCTGGATTCTATTCCCAGACTTGCATAAACCAAGCATGGTGCTACACACCTATAACCCCAGCATCTGGGTCATAGAGGCAGGAGGATCGGAAGTTCTGGGTCATCTTCAAAAGAAGAGAGTTTGGGGGCTGGAGAGGTGGCTCAGTGGTTAAGAGCATTGCCTGCTCTTCCAAAGCTCCTGAGTTCAATTCCCAGCAACCACATGGTGGCTCACAACCATCTGTAATGAGGTCTGGTGCCCTCT
>NC_022012.1:74461667-74474994 GCF_000317375.1 Microtus ochrogaster | reverse complement strand
AAATAAATATTAAAAAAAAAAAAGAAGAGAGTTTGAGGCCAACCTGGGCTACAGACCCTGTCAAAAACAAGGAGAGGCGGCAGGTGAAACGGGTCATCAGGTAAGGGCACTTGCCACCAAACCTGATGACCCTGTGACCAGCCCGGTAGAAGGAGAGAACTGATTCTTGCAAGTTGTCCTCTGACCTCCACAGGCACACTATAACGTGTACAGTCACATATAACCAACCAACCAAACGTGGCTTACGTGGGGGGGAGGGAATCCGCAACTCAGGTGGGAAGGAATTCTATCCTTGACCTGACTTCCCTGGAGCTCTCTGGAGCTAAAGGAGCCTCTGGTCCCACCCTGGCAGCCTGGTAGCCAAGCACTTATGGAACGGGGCTGTGACAAGAGGGATTTGCTGCCACCTTGTGGAATCAATGAACACTACAGCCAACGGGACAGGCGTGCCGTTTTAAACACCAGTAGCGGTCAAGATGTGCTTCGTTTGCCCCCTGCAAGAGAGGCGCAGAGACAACCTCTATGGACTTACAATACAAATAACTCACAAGTATCAAAAGACTGTCTTGGGTGTATAGCAGCAGCCTGCTGTAGAAAGAGAAGCCACAGAATTGCTGAAGTACTGGATTGAGGAATAGAAAAGCCAGGGAGTAGCAAAGAAAGGCTGGCGGTGTGGAAGTGAACCAGGAAGTCCCCGGACAGTCAGGAGGATGTCATTTGCTTCGTGGGGTGTGGCACTTAGATAATCAATGGAAAGCGTATAAACGAAACAACTGTTAGATTCCCCCAGCAGATGCTACGACTGCCAGACTCCCCCAGCGGATGCTCTTCACATGGTCTGATGTGGCCTGGAATCTTCTGAGAGAGGAAAGGGGCCTCAGTGAAGACTCATGTCCCAAAGATAATCATGATATCTGTAATTCCTTCTTTTTATTTTGCATTAACATTTTTATTACATTTGTTTATTTATTATGGAGGAAAATGTGTATGCACATCATGGTTTACATGTGAGGGTCACAGGACAACTTATGGAAGTCTGGTCTCTCAAGGACTGAATTCAGCCAGATTTAAAAGCAGGTGCTTCCTCACCTGGGCAAACACGGTAGAGCTGATTCTGGTGCAGGCGTGGGCTAGAGGGCGCAGAGGGCATGCTAGCAGAACTGGCCTTGCCCCTTGCTGCTTACTGCACAGCATGAGCTAGCTGGGGCGGTGCTGGACAGCTCACCCTGCTGGTGAAGGAGAGCTGTCGGTCTGAACAACCCAGCAGCTACCCAGGTCCAGAAATAGGACTTTGAGTTGGCCCACCCCAACATCCACCCCATCTGTGATCTGCCGGAGCTCGTGAAGGGACTGGTCCCGCAGTTCCTAAGCTGCGGGACCTCCATGACACAGGACGACAGGATAGCCAAGAGGAGTCCCGGTGAGGGCCCAGTATTGGTAGAACAGCAGAAACCAGAGGCCTCAAATCAGACTCGTTTTAATGAACACTTGTAAGTAATGACATGTGAACTAAAGGGTTTAGTGTGTGGCTCAGTATGTCACACTGCAGCTTCTACAACGAGATTTTTCTTTCCTTCCTTCCTCCTTTCTTTTCCTTTAAATTTTGTTTTGTTTGATCTTGGGGGAGGTTACAAGGGCAGAGGGCAGATGTGAAGGGGTGCAGAGATGAGTGAGATCAAGGTTCATGAGTGAAATCCACAAAGAATCAATAAAAAGTGCCAGGCGGTGGTGGTGCACACCTTTAATCCTAAAACTCGGGTGGCAGAGGCAGGTGGATCTCTGGGAGTTCGAGACCAGCCTGGTCTACAAGAGCTAGTTCCAGGACAGGCTGCAAAGCTACAGAGAAACCCTGTCTCAAAATACCAGAAAAAAAAAAGAATCAATAAAAAGCTAAATGGGAGGGGGGAAGCAAGTGCTTTAACCAGATGAAAAACCCAAGACCAGGGAAGTAAAGAGTGATCGGGGCTTGACCGCCAGAGTCCTTGTTCTAGCAGGCCACTGACTTGTTCTGTGTTTCCAGAAGGGTTATTGGGGGGTGGAATAGAAACGAACTAACATGGAGTTGTTTTGGTTTTGTCTATTATAAGTTTTGAGTTAAATATAATTACATCATTTGCCACTTCTCTTTCCTCAACCTTTCCCATATGTGCCCTTGCTCTTTCTCAAATTTGTGGCCACTTTTTCTTTGTGTGTGTGTGTGTGTGTGTGTGTGTGTTCCTGAACATATAAATATAACCTACTCAGTCTGCATAATGTTACTTGTGTGCTGTTTGTTTTAAGAATGAGGAGATCCTGGGCTGTCACACACACACCTCCTGTCCAAAGGAGAGTTAAATATTCATAAAATGAGCAGGGAGCCTCCCGTGACCTCACCACCGCAGATCAGAACAGATGCTTTATGACCGTCATTCAAGGTCTCCTCACCAGAGGCGGGGGTAGTTAAGAGTATGGGCTAAGGTTTATAATCCTGGCTCTGTCAATGTCCAGCTGAGCAACCTGGCAGACACACCCTCATCTCCATCCCACTTTCCTCCTTCATGGGTTGCTGGAGGCGTGAACAAGAAACCCCCAGGGCTGAGCACACTGTCATTATTATTAACGAGGCAGACTGAGGCTAACGTTCTATTTCCATCACCGAGTCCAGCTATCTAAAAACAAGGCCTGGCTTCTCCTGGCCTGCTTCAGGGTGAGAAGGCTGGGCCTTTCTGCAGGCTGTGCCTTCGGTCTGTAATAACCACCACCTTGGTCTGGGGAGATCTTTCCCCATCCTCTCCAGCTAGAGCCACTACCGCGCTCTACGCTTTCCACTGTGCCTTGATTAGCTCTCTCGTACCGAACCCTCGCCCCTGAAACACCATAGCACAACGGGCTTGGCGATCTTAGGGTTCAATTTCCCAAGGACCGAGGGACTTTAGGATCGGACTGAGGTTGTGCTAAATGCTCAGTGAAAACTTGTGGAACAGCAGGAAATGTGGGGGAGAGAAGGGACAGACCAAAAGCAGTCGATCCGGGCGGTGGTGGCACATGCATTTAATCCCAGCACTCGGGAGGCAGAGATCTCTGTGAGTTCGAGGCCAGTCTGATCTGCAGAGAGAGAGTTCCAGGACAGGCTCCAAAGCTACGCAGTGGAGAATTCCTGTGGGGGAGGGGGGAGAGAAAGAAAGACAGCAATAAAACTGGAGATGAAGCCAAGAGTGGTTGAGGCTGTACATGCCTTTAGTCTCAGCATTTGGGAGGATAGGTAGAGGGGTCTCTGTGAGTTTAAGAGCAGGGGCAGTCTGTTCTGCATAGTGAATTGTAGGCCATCCAGGATTACACAGTGAGATCCTGTCTCTCAAAACAAAACAAAAGATAAACCTGAGCTGAAATGATAATGGACCTCTGTAATTTCAATCCTAGGCTACATAGCAAGACCTCATCCCCCCCCCAAAAGTACTAGTACTAGTAGTAGTAGTAATAATAATAATAGGGCTCAGTGGCTGAGTGCTCGCTACGTAATCCTGAGGACCAGAGTACAGACCCAGCACACAGGTAACATCCCACATACCTGCGTGTACACATGAACAGAGGCATAGACACACAGAAATAAATATCTAAAAGTAAAAATAAACAAATAAGCTTGCTCCTAAAGGTGCAGTGCAGGTAGAACAGGCACTGAGCAGGCATGAAGCACTGGGTTCCAGCCCCAGCTACCTTCCAACTTCTTTTGGAGCCTGTCCTGGAACTAGCTCTGTAGACCAGCCTGGTCTCGAACTTAAGGGAAATGAACAAAGAGCCTGGGGAAGCTGGCGTATAAGACTCTTCCCCGCCCCCCCTCCCCCCCAGCTCCCTTTCATTCCTCCAGGGCAGGAAAACAGACTCTGAGAATCTCAGTGCAGCTCCAGACTTGACCTTTGCCCCACTGAGTAGTTCCTTAACCAGTGGCGATCATAACCAGACTTAAACAGCTGCTTTGTGAAGAGATCAAATGAGGACCCTACTAGAAAATTCTTGGCACCTGGTTTAATGTAGGCACTCAATAAACATTCTGTGTCGTGATGGTCGCTGTTGGGTGAGTCTAAGGACTCCAGTTGGGATACAGCTCAGGGAAAGGGCTTGCCTGGCTGGCATGCAAGAGGCCCTGGGTAAAACAGAAAAAGCTATTTCAGACATGACAAAGGACCGCACCCTGCTACTGCTCCCCAAGCTCTTGTGCTTGAATCCGGCCCAGCAGTCACACAATGCTTTCTCCTGGCCTCCCTTCTTCCTGCAAGACACACAATAAAGGCCCTGATTGCCTGATTAGAGGAAGCGGATATACAATTAATTTTAATTTAGACCTAAAACCCTCCTCCTACTTTCAAAAAGAACTGCACACCTATTCCAATTCACACACTGAACAAACATGGGATTTTCCAGTGGGTTGTGTAGCCTTTGAAGTGACCAGACCAGACTATTGATTTATTTCCAACTAACCTCTTTCTTTGAACCCAGAAGGGTCAAGGTTAATTATATAATAAAACTCACTGTGCCCAGCTGCCCTTCTGAGGGTGCAGGGAGCCCCCACTCCCTTTCTGAGCCAGCAGAGGTGGATCAGATTTCTGAATCCTTCCCCCCCTCAATTCATTCCCTTCATCAGGACCCATTAAGAAGAAGAAGAAAAAAATCTGACCTCTCATTTCCTCCGAGAGATAAATTTTAATTTGCTGAAAACCAACAAAGGGATGTGAGCCATGTGTCCACACTATCCCCTGCAGCTGGAAAATCTTGTCGGGCACCCCTGGCCTAGAGCTGGCAGAGGTAGTTGGGGTACAGACCTCTGAGTCAGGAGTCTTTACCACCTGTGAAGCGGGACGCTGTCCCCCAAAGGGACCCTGCTGGCGTTGCTACCACGGCCCAGGCTGCACTAAGGTTGACATGATGATGATGATGGGCTGCTCACGCACATGCTCGGTCTTCCGTAACCTCTGAGATGGGCAGCGTGACCATGCCTGCTTTCCCTGTGGAGAGCAGTGGCACCAGTAGCAAGTGTCACAGGCAGGAACTACAAAGGTTTTGCCTTGCTTGGTTTCTGTATCTTCCTGCTTGTGAAGTCGTCTTCTGGGACTAGGGAACTAGTGTATGAAAATGCAGACAGATCTAACTTCATTTACCAGAACCCACACAAAAAAATTAAAGCTGCCCATGGTTGGCACATGCTCATAACCCCAGTACTGAAGATATGGAAACTGATGGATGGTCCCTACAGCTCTCTTGCCAGTCAACCCAGCCTGTCTGGTGAATTTCAAACAAATGAGTGTGTGTGTGTGTGTGTGTGTTTGTGTGTGTATGAATAAACAGATGGTGAAATAAATGCTGGGCATAGTGGTGCGCACCTTTAATCCCAGCATTTTGGAGGCAGAGGCAGACAGATCTCTGTGAGTTCAAGGGCAGACGATCTACATAGCAAATTCCAGGTCACCCAATAATAAGACCATCTCATAAACAAATAATTACATACATAAAAAAATACATGAGCCTAGGGCTGGAGAGATGGCACAGAAGTTAAGAACACTGATTGCTCTTCCAGAGGTCCTGAGTTTTTTCTTTAGCCACAAAACCACATGGTGGCTCAAGACTGTCTGTAATGAAATCTGGTGCCCTCTTCTGGCCTGCTGGTTTCATGCAGGGCAGGCAGAACTCTATATACACAATAAATAAATAAAATTTTTGATGGCACTTTTTTATTTTTTTGATACAGGGTTTCTCTGTGTAGCTTTGGAGCCTTTCCTGGAACTCACTCTGTAGACAAGGCTGACCTCGAACTCACAGAGATTCGCCTGCCTCCCGAGTGCTGGGATTAAAGTGTGCACCACCACCTCCCAGCAGCACTTCCTTTCTTAAAAATTAATTTATTATATCTGTAGCATTCTGTCTGCATGTATCTCTGCAGGCCAGAAGAGGGCACCAGATCTCATTACAGATGGTTGTGAGCCACCATGTGGTTCTGGGAATCGAACTCAGGACCTCTGGAAGAACAGCCAGTTCTTTT
The DNA here is from genome assembly GCF_000317375.1 of Microtus ochrogaster. NCBI lineage: Eukaryota > Metazoa > Chordata > Mammalia > Rodentia > Cricetidae > Microtus > Microtus ochrogaster. The sequence goes on along the minus strand of NC_022012.1, from coordinate 74,468,984 downwards.
AACCTCTGAGCCATCTCTCCAGCCTGTCATGGACCAGCCCCAACATAAATCATTTTTCATACCAGCGTGGAAGTGTGGGCATATTAAAAACACAATTCACATGACAGTTTCGGGAGGGAGTTTCAGTGATCATTCAAATCCTGAAATCACCCCCATTTATTTTTCAAACAGCTTTTATATCAACATAACAGGAAGGGGAATGTAACAAAAACTTCATTAGCATTCTGTTTCCTAGGTAGCAGGGAATGACTTAAGTCATGTCCATTTTGTCATGGAGACTGAAAACACTTCTTCCCCAGGTGACCTCATAGTTACAATACAAGGAGCAGAACAACATTAGCATATCCTGACCACTTGCAGGACGTCGCCCGGTTTGCTTTACTATCCAAGGAGCTAGGTGAGCACCTCCTATGTAGGAAAGTGCGGGATGCACCAGTTAGTCTGACAGCTACTCCGACCACCAGACAAATGTGGGAAATGGGCTGCATTCTCTGGCTCCCACACCAGCCCAAGAACAAGTTTAAAGTAATTAATAAAATAAAAAAAAAATCTAAAAGGCTGTTGAGGTGGCTCAGAGTGTAGAAGCACTGTCTACCTAAATTCAACCCCTAGAACCCATAAGGAAGGAGAGAACTACATTGGAAAGCCGTCCTTTCTTCTCCAGTGTGTGCCCCTAGGAACAGGCATACTCTCATGCACACAAGCCATAATGGTGATGGTAACGAACTAAATTAATTTTTTTCCCCAAATGGATAGCGCTTGAGGAACAATACCCTCAGGAAGTTAAGGCCTGCGAGGCCAAAAGGAGCCAACCTAGCGTCTGCCTGGCGCTGTCGAGGTCCTGACCGTGCCTAGCCAATAAGGAACATCCAAGTGGTGTTTTCTGAGTGCTTTAGAACCAGTGCTGTCAGAGGTCCTGATCATGTCTAGCCAATGAGGGACGAGCATGAGACAGCGACTGTCAGTGGATCAGAAAGGCTGGATGCTGGGAGGGTTTCTAAGATTTTCCCCGTTGTTAAACGAGTCTGCTGTAAGCCTTCTACCTGACTCCCAGTGTCGGAGACGTTGACACTGTGGCTTCTCACCCCTTCCCCCGAGGAAGACGTTAGGGCCCAGCAACAGATAGGGTTTGAGGCTGACCCTTGGCCCCTACATGCATGCACACAGGCGCGTGCACACCTTTACATACACAATTTGTCCTTTTTTCCCCCCATATACTCCCACCCTCAAGCGAGAGAACTTGGTTAAACTGTTATATTTCACACCTGTGATGTTTTCCCGAATGCCCACGTGTTGAAGGACAGGGTACTGGGAAGTAAGAGGCCTTAGGAGGCGGAACCTAGAGGAAGGAAGTTGTATCTCAGGGGCAGATCCCGAGAAGACTTCCGGTTTCTGGGTTTCTGTCGGTCCTCCGCCTTACGAGGCCTGTGCAGTGCCCTTCCGCTGTCCTTGCCCTTGTCGGATCCGAGTTCACCAGTGACCCAGTGACCTTGGAGCCCTGAGCCAGAAGCAGCCCTCCCACTGCTGACTACCAATCAAGTTCTTTTTCTTCCTGTCATTTAAAAGCAAAAGATTCATAAGCTGGCCAACCTGGAACACCTGGTAACGCAGACCCAGAAAAGCCGCCATGGGGGAGAGAGCTGCTAAGGACAGACAGCTGCAGCTAGCTGGATGGAAAGGTAAACATGTTTCTCTCCTCGCTGTCCAGCCCCGAGAAGAACCCCGAGCCTCCCCGTGGGGCTGGAATGTGACTGGCTAGGCCCACCTGGGGACCACCCTCCCTCCCGAAGCCCCAAATCTGGGGAGACTTCCCACTGCATAGCACTGGATCTAAGCGGAAATGCTGTCTCTGAGAACCACTAAATTTTCAGTGGCCTGAATCACTGAAGGTCCTACTGTGGCCAACGTGACAGGCCCAGGGAAGGGATACGGACTCTTAAGATGACCCCAGATTGTTCACTCCACTCTGAGTCAGCCAGGCTGTCCTGCCACAGACATACTGTGCTGTCTGTCTATGGCCTCCCTGACACCCTTGGGAAACTGTGGGCCAGGCACAAGAAGTCCAGACACATGGAAGCTACCAATGGTGCCTTTGAGGATGAATAAGGAGACCCTTCTCTGAACAGGGGAAGAAAACTTGGCATCCCGGCAGAGGGCACAGTGAAGTAAAGAACAGTTTTCATGGCAAAAAAAAAAAAAAACAAAAAAACAAAAACAAAAAAACAAACAAAAAAAAACCTTTCTTAGAAGAACTAAAGACTGTCACGTGAAAACTCCAGAGGCTGAGGCAGGAGGATGAATCAAGTCAGACTTAATACATAGTAAAACTGTATCTCAAAAGAAATGAAAGTCTAAAGCCATTCGTCAACAAGTTGCTTTATGTACTCATAAACTCCCTGCATATTGCTTAGGGCTCTAAGCACCCACGTGGTACACAGGCATATATGCAGGCAAAACACTCAGATACATACAAATCTAAAAAAAATGCTGAAGAGTTAATAACACGTGGCTTTGATATAATAATTTTACCCTTTTTTCCCCGTTTGTTTTGCTGGGCTCAATAGCACATACCTTTAATCCTAATGCTTGGGTGGCAGAGGCAGGGGGATGTCTGTGAGTGTGAGGCCAGCATAGTCTACAGAGAGAGTTCCAGGACAGCCAGAACACAGAGCAACCCTGTCTCAAAAAACCAACCCCCCCCCAAAAGAAAAAAAGTTCTTATCACCTTACTATCTCTCCAGTCACATAGCTTTCAAAGGCCTCGAGGCCTTTGAAAGCTATGTGACTACCATTGCTAGTGGCGCTAGTGACAGGTCCTCAGCTCCTGTCTGGTGGGTTCTGCCTGTGCTTACTCTAGCAATGGACTGTGGGAGTTTTCAGATGGAGTATGTCTCTGTGGACTATCTTTGAAGAGCAGAGCCTGGTGATTCTTTACTGTTAACTTGCCATAACCCTTTATATCCTGTCTTCTGCATCCGATGGGGTCCTTGTTAGTGATCCAAAGTCGAATGAAAGCTCTCCCTCCTTTTCCAGCTGGTCACATCTGTACTCCCCTCCACTCCACAACAGCCCTGCTTTGCTTGTTTTTCCAGGACACTGGTGTTCAAATGGTACTAGGTCTGTCATTTTGCAGAGTGAGCCCAACTGACCACGGTCAGATGTTTGGGCATAAACAGCCCTGAAGCCGTGCCACATCCTGCTTGATGGGCCGGATGTGGAGTATATACTGGCGGCAGCTTGTCTTAAGTTAGAGACCCAGGATCGCCAGACAAAGGCTGGTTTTCCAACCTGGAAAAGCTACCAGCCTGAAGGGGAGAAGAGATGGAGCAGGAATTAGCTCCTTTCAATAGGAGTTAGTGTGAGCCACAGGGACTCTGATGCAAAGCTTGGGAGGGAGTCTACCCATTCTGAATTGAGATGCACCTGCTAGTCCTTGTTGGGACATTCTGGGTTTGCCTCAAGGTCTGACCCCCACACCTCTGTTTCCACAAGACCCTATGCCCCTTGGGCAGAGTCTGCTTCCACTGCCCTTCGCTTGCCTGGCTTCCCCAGGTCCATTGCTGTAGTGTTCCAGGGGCCAGGCTAATGTTCAACACAGCAAGTTTTCCATGGGCAGCGAATATAACTCAGTGGTCAAGCACTTGCCTGCTGGTGTGCCTGAGGCTGTAGTCAAGCAAGCTACACGTGCCCGGTAGTTCCTGGGTATGCATGTGAGGTTATGCAGGCAAGTGCATGTGTGTATAAGTAATTGCATGTTATTTATGGGAATGTATGTATGCAAGTGTACATGTGGCGTGTGACTATGTAAGCATGCATGAGTACACATTACTGTGTGCCTGTTTTTATGAATGTGCATGAGCACGTGACAGCATATGTAGCCTGTCGATCTTGGCTTGGCTTTGCAGTATGGCTTTGTCCCTGCTGCTTCTTTCATCCCCACAGGAAGCCTGTCTGAGTCAGGTCCCATAGGATGGACAGCCTTGTAGTAGCTAAAGGCAGGGGCGGTTCTTATAGACTGTGCACTTTGGTTCTGTCTCTCTTATCTCTACTCTCTGGAGCGCAGGGCCTTAACATGAAATGTCAGAGCCTGGGGGACAGGGGTTAAAAGATTATCTGACTCACCCGACAAACGGGAGCCCTGAAGCTAGCAGAGAACAACATCTCCCGTCTCTTTTTCCTGTTGCCACAATAACCCTGACTCTTGCCAACCACAAAGTCTGCTAAGTTGGCTACTCTGGGACCTTGTTAATGGGTTGTTGACTCATATCTGTAATAACACCCAGCTCTAGAAACTAGAGCTAAAGTCTCTAAGCATGGTTTGTAGAACTAATTATAATAAAAGTGACACATAAGAAGCATCCTATGGGCAGCGTTTGTACACCCAGTACGACAAAAGATCAATAGAATCACGAGAACGTTCTTACGTTTGACAGCATTGTGTAGCCTTGCTAAGACAAGGCCTCAAAAAATTAGTTTAAGACTCAGAGTTGTTCCTCTCCACGGAAATCTTTAGTAAAAGGCGAAAGATTTATACGATCTGAAGAGAAACCAGAGTATGCTTCGGTCTGGTGTCACTCACAGCTCGGGCAACAGCAACTCCTAGTTGAGTGATGGTGTCTTTTTGGCGCAAAAATATTGTAGCTAAAAAGGGACCATTATTTTTGTTTTATAAATCAAAGCTGACTTTCACAAAGATATTCTTAGAACGATACGTTAATTTTTCGTTTTGTTTTTGTCTTGTGCGCAGGGTTCCATGGGTATGCAAATTTATGGCGGGCCCCGCCCTGTGGACGAGGGTGGAAGCGGCACTTGACGCAGTGCCGGGCCTGGCCGCCAGAGGGCGACGCCGAGAACTGGCTAAGAGCGGATCTGCACTTAGTCCAGGACTCAGGTTTTACGGTTTGTGTTTCTGTGCGTCTATGTTGTACTAACTTTAAAGGCTGGTTTTTTTTTTTTAAGTTTTAGTTTTAGTTTTTTAGTTCTGTGGATTGGACTTAAAACCTCACACATGTCAAGCAAGCGCTCTGCCAACCAGCTACATTCCCAGCCCTAATGACTGCAATAGACTCCAACAAGAAAAGAGCTATCATCTGTGGGGGCGCTAAATTCAGGATGCGGGTTCCTCGCTTTACTGAGAGTGAGGGGTGGGTATAAACAAGGTACCGTTTTTCTGCTTCTTACACTCACAGTGGGCATCTAAGTTGTTTACGGTTGTAGTGGATGTTAGCTGTGCATTCAGCCCTTCACTTGCGAATATTCTGCTTTCTTATCTGTTATTTGAGAATCTCTGACGAAGCTTGCTTTAAAATTGGAGTTTGCAGCCAGGGGTAGTGGTGTGTGGGGAGGCAGAGGCAGACGGATCCCTGTGAGTTCAAGGACAGCCTGGAGTGAGCCGCCATCTCGATTTAAAAAAAAAAAAAAGCAAAATATATAAATAAATAATATAATTGCAGCTTACACGCTGGTTCCGGTTTTCTGCAGGCCTTGCCACCGCTGTGGTAAGGTCTTGTGGGTCTCTGACCCTGAACTTTAGTGCAGTGGCTCCCGGGATTGGCCCACCCTGACTCTGTCATGAATGGAAACCAGCTCTTTTCATGTATTTGGAGACGGTCTTGCTATGTGACTCAGGGTGGCCTCAGACTCCATCCTTTCGTCTCACTCTCTCAAATGCTGGGATCACAGGCATGCACCCCGACACCCTGCTCTGGCCACCTCTCCTTTACGGGGAAAGCCTCGCTCGCAATGGGCTGAGTCAGCAGTTCTCTCCTCTGGGTGGAAGGTGTTGGAGCTCTCGGTTTGGAATAGCTGTGACGGAAAAGAGAAGCACACATTACTGACAGCCACTGTTCCCGTGTGACAGTTGGGCCCTTGAAACATTAGCGCACCTGGGAAATGAATGTTGTGAGATACGTCTTGCTCTATCTCGTGCACACTCAGGTCCTGCATTATTTTTTAAAAATCTGTTTTTGTTGTTTTACTTTTTCTTTTGTTTTTTGTTTGTTGTTTTGTTTGTTTTTGAGACAGGGTTTCTCTCTATGTAGCCTTTGCTGTCCTGGAACTCACTCTGTGAACCAAGCTAGTGTTGAATTTACAGAGATCTGCCTGTCTCTGCCTGTGGTTACACCACCACTGGGGTTTATGTGCATGTATACCACGTGTGTGCAGAGCCTAAAAGTGGGTGTCAGATCTATTGGAACTGCAGGGAGAGACTATTGTGAGCCACCACGTGGGTGCCAGGAACCGAATCCAGGTCCTCTGTAAATGTTCTCAGTAAATGCATTGAGCTGTCTCGCCAGCCTCAGCTCCCGGACTTCTTATTTATTTTATTATTTTAATTAATTACATCTAAATAGATGATTACTATGTCGATCAGGGTTTACTCATCCATGTTTTTGGTTTAGTTTTATACTTGAGAAATTGGCTTGGAATGTTGGGTTTTTCTCTACGGGAAAGAGGAGACGGGGGTCAAGTTCCTCTCTCCTGAAGTTAGGTCTGAGGAGCAGTAGAATATGACATTGAGGCACAAGATTTATTCTGAGCCGAAGACCTTTGTGTGGGGAAAAACCTGGCTGTACAGTGATGGGGCACACCTTTAATCCCAGCACTCAGGAAACAGGCAGGCAAATCTCTGTGAGTTTGAGGCCAGCCTGGTCTACAGAGTGAGTGCCAGGACAGGCTCCAAAGCTACAGAGAAACCCTTTCTCGAAAAACAAAACAAAACAACAGACAAATCTAATTGTAAAGTGAACTCTTCTCCCTAGAGTGGTCCCTTAGCCAGATGGCTGACCTGCCTTGCTGGATTAAACCAGGAAGGAGAGACGAGGGCAGAGCTCTACCCAATGTGGACTTCATTCTTTAGAGCCGTACAGCCTGGCTCCAGTCCGCTGCTCCCGCTCTGTCTTCGGCAGTGCACAAACACGTGATCATCTATTCAGTGGCCACTTTTCTGTGGGGTGTTGTTATTTTATTTTATTTTAGATTTTTATTTATTTATTATGTACACAACATGCCTCCATGTATACCTGCAGGCCAGAAGAGGGCGCCAAATCTCATTACAGATGGTTGTGAGCCATCATGTGGTTGCTGGGAATTGAACTCAGGTCCTCTGGAAGAACAGTCGATGCTCTTAACCACCGAGCCGTCTCTCCAGCCCCTGTGGGGTGTTTTTGTATGTAAAATTTATATACTTTCACTTATTAATCTTTTTATAAAAAAGATTTGCACCTTTAGGTGCAGGAGTGTTTTGCCTGCAAGTATGTGTGTGTAGCCTTGTGTGCCTGGAGCTTTGGGTGTCAGAAGAAGGTGTTGGATTCTTTG
>NC_022012.1:74454914-74459527 GCF_000317375.1 Microtus ochrogaster | reverse complement strand
GTTTAAGACTCAGAGTTGTTCCTCTCCACGGAAATCTTTAGTAAAAGGCGAAAGATTTATACGATCTGAAGAGAAACCAGAGTATGAGGATCTGGAGGCGTGATACATTACTGTAGTAACGAGACCTCCTAGTTTACTGACGGTGACGATATAGTTAAAGCGTTATTAACGCACGGAAATTTCTTCATGATTGCCTTAAATAATATATATGTCTCTAGTTTTAAGACTTCTAGTAATAAGTAAGTATATTTTCACGAAATTATCTATATTAGTTGCAGTGTGTTATGGGTATGCAAATGAAACAGAGCAATCGCCTTAAACCTGGCTCGGTTCCCGCCTCTTACAGGGGGCGGGGCGAAAGTTTACGCCTCCTGCTTACCTAGGGACGGAGTTTTTACCTCCGTACACTGGAATTTGGTTTCTTTTAAATAAAGGATTTTCCCGATGGTTTAGGCATCGAGGAACTGAAAAGGACAAAGAAATACTGGTAGATTTCCTATTCTGAGGGGGTGGGATTGGGACAGGAGCACTGAGGGCTTCGAAAGAGTTGGCAATATGTTTTCTGTTCTTAGTCTCTGTAATGAAACCAACGTAGATAAGATCTCGCATACTCAGTGCAGTGCTATACCTTTGTACAAAGAGAAAAAAATGTCCAACATTTCTAAACCATTGTGGCTTTCATTTCCGTACGGTGCCAACCCAATGTATCAAAAGGGGATTCTTTTCCCACGGTTGATATCATATTCGTGAGTACGTCTGTGTCTGTATGTGTACGTTTCTATTTGTATAAAAAGACCAATAATGAAGCACGCTCTGCATCAATAACAGCAGCAGCTTTGCCAGGTTCTTCAGTCCTACAAATAAAACTGCGGAGACACCCAACACAATTAAAATACAAAGACGGGGGGGGGGGAGGAAGGCAAAAAATCACCACGTTTTTTCCTCCTTTCCAGTAATCTTTTTTTCTTAAGTAAAATTTACTTTTCTCAGTAAAAGTTTTTCCTTTCTTATTTTGTATTTCGAAACAAGTTTCTCTGTTTAACAGCTCTAGCTGTTCTGGAACTTACTTTGTAGACCAGGGCTGGCCTCAAACTCACACAGATCCGCCTGCCTCTACCTTCTGAGTGTTGGGATTAAAGGCATGTACCACCACCACCAACTCAATTTTTTTTTCTTGAATTTGGGAACATCCAGGTTTGTTTGTTTGTCTGTTTATTATTTAGGTTTTTGAGACAGTGTTTCTCATTGTAACCCTGACTGTCCTGGAGCTTGCTCTATAGAAGGGGCTGGCCTTGAACTGAGAGATCCACCTTCCTCTTTCTCCTGAGTTCTAAGATTAAAAGCACATGCCCAGTTTAGAAATATTTTTAAAAGATTTATTTATTATGTATACAGTGTTCTGCCTGCATATCTGCCTTCACACCAGAAGAGGGCACCAGATCTCATTACAGATGGTTGTGAGCCACCCTGTGGTTGTTGGGAATTGAATTCAGGACCTCTGGAAGAGCAGTCGGTGCTCTTAACTGCTAAGTCATCTCTCCAGTCCCCTAGAAATAGTTTTTTTAATGTGTTGGTTTACTCATGTATCCTAAATAATTTTATTTTGTGGGCTAGGGACATAGCTCAGTTGGCAGTGTCTAACGTGCACAAAAAAGCTTCATAAAATTGAATATTGTGGTAGATGCTTATAATCTCAGCACTTGGGAAGTACGGGCAGAAGAAGTACACACGTGCAAGGGCAGCTATGTAGAAAGTTGGAGACCAGTCTGGGTGGGATACATAAGACCCTGTTTCCAAAAGCAGTGAAGAGAAGCTGGGGGCTCTTCCCACCAAGCCTGATGAAATGAGTTCAGTCTCCAGGACCCATGTGATGGAAGGAAGAACAGACTCCCAGGAGTTGCTCTCCCACCTCCATATGCACACTACACACACACACACACACACACACACACACACACACACACACGTGCACACATACGCGCATGCACACACATGCACACACACGAATAAATAAATGTAGTTTATAAAAGAACTTTGTTCTGTAAATCTATTTTTTTTATATTTATTTATTTATTATGTATACAATATTCTGTCTGAATGTATGTCTGCAGGCCAGAAGAGGGCACCAGACCTCATTACAGATGGTTGTGAGCCACCATGTGGTTGCCAGGAATTGAACTCATGACCTTTGGAAGAGCAGGCAATGCTCTTAACCACTGAGCCATCTCTCCAGCCCCCTGTTCTGTAAATCTAAATGTTAAGGTGGCTTGTGAGGTGCCTGGTTCAGGTTTGGAGTGAGAAATTGCTGATAAACTCAAAGGCTGCTTAGTCTCTGGTGTTACGCAGCAGCCACGACAAGGGCCATTTCCTGTTTGGCACATGTTGAGCGGTCCTGAGGGATCAGGACTGTTGTCTTCTTTGCGGGCCGTATCCCCTGGCTTTGTTAGTTCTACAGAAGCTCTTGCCCCTCAGCCAGCAAGAAATGTTAACCAGATCCTGGAGTGAGCGGCTCCTTTCCCTTCCATGTACCCGGAACTTACCCTGTTTCTTTATTCTGCCTTGTGTATATTATCTGCTTTTCCTTGTTGTTCTTCTTCTCACTCGAGTGACCGCTTTAGTCACTGTTAAGTGCCAGATTTTCAGTAGGCCAGCCAGGCTGTGGTGGCAGGGTGTCCGCGCAGCTGCGTAAGGTTTGATGAGCACACAGGTCCACTTTGCTGCTGCCTTAGGGATGCTCTTACAGTAACTTGCTTATTCAGCACCGGGGATTGGACTCGAGTCTGCTTAGCAAGTGCTGTGTGCTGAGCTGTAGCCTCAGTCTTTCCAGTGACTCCTAAATGCCCCTGCGAGCTGCCCTGGAGCTCACGCTGTAGACCAGACTGGCCTCGAACTCACAGAGATCCTCCTGCCTCTGCCTCATGAGTGCTGGGATTAAAAACATGTGACACCAATGTCCAGCAGGAATTGTTTTATTGTTTTGATGAAACCTTTTTACTCTATATCTATTCTTCTGGATATGAAGATGATCGTGGGTTTTCTATTCTATTTTTCTTTTTTTTTTCCTTTTTTTTTTTTTTTTTTTGGTCGGAATCTTACTAAATAGCCCTTACTGTCCTGGAACTCTCCACCTTGAATGCTTAGAAGTCCACCTACCACCTAGGTGTTGGTGGTGCATGCCTTTAATCCCAGCACTCAGGAGGCAGAGACAGGTGGATCTCTGTGAGTTCAGGGCAAGCCTGGTCTACAGAGCAAGTTCCAGGACAGGCTCTAAAAGCTATAGTCCTCCTTGTGCTGGCATTAACGGTGTGGACCCGAATGGTATTTTATTCTGTTTTTTTTTGGGGCGGGGGGACAAGGTCTTATGTAGATTAGGATAGCTTTGAACTCCTGATCATCTAACTTCCATGTCCCAAGTGCTGGGTTGCTGCAGGTGATATTGTTATGTCCAGTAAAATTTAGGAGTTCCTTCTGAAGCAGTTAGCAGTCCTTTCAAGGAAACATCTCTTTTATATTTTTTTAAAATATTCTCCCTGATTTTTTTATGTGTGTGTTTATGTATGATGTGTGCACGTGGGCATAGGAATACATGTGCCTTGGTATGTAGAGGTCAGAGGACAACTTTCAGGCATTTGCTTTCTCCTACTGTGGTTTCTGGGAACGGAACCCAGGCAATCAGGGCTCTCATAGCAAGAATGATTACCCTCTGAGCCATCTTGATTGTCTTTTTATGCTCTCTTCCTCTTCCTCTTTGGATTTTTGCTTGTTTGTGTTATTGTTGGCTTTGCTAATTTTTTGAGCTAAGCCCTGGCTATCCTTAGAACTCACTATGTAGAGGAGCTGGAGAAATGGCTCAGAGGTTAAGAGCATTGGCTGGTCTTCCAGAGGTCCTGAGTTCAATTCCCTGCAACCACATGGTGGCTCACAACCATCTATGATATCTGGTGCCCTCTTCTGGTGGCCAGGCATACATGCAGACAGAACATTGTATACATAATAAATAAATAAATAAATTTTAAAAAAAGAACTCACTATGTAGACCAAACTGACTTTGTCACAGAGATCTGCCCATCTTAACCTCCAGAGGATTATTTATTTATTTATTTATTTATTTATTTATTTATTTATTCAAGACAGCATTTCTCTGTAGCTTTGGAGCCTGTCCTACAACTAGCTCTAGCTCTATAAACCAGACTGGGCTCAAACTCACAGAGATCCACCTGCCTCTGCCTCTTGAGTGCTGGGATTAAAGGTGTGCACAACCACCGCCCGGCTTTTATTTATTTTTTTAAGATTTATTTTTATCTTTTATTTATATGTATTTGTACATATGTGTCTGCTATGCATTCTCAAGCCCACAAAGGCCCCGTCAGATTCCCTGGAACTAGAGTTTCAAGCAGTTGTGAGCCACCTGACGTGGGTGCTGGGAACTGATCTCAGGTCTTCTGGAAGAGCAGCCAGTGCTCTTGATGCTGAGCCATCCCTCCAGCCACGCTTCTATACTCTTTTAAACCATGCTTCATGTCTGTACTCTATTTTCTGCTATTATTTTTATTTAATCCCTTATATTTTCACTGGCTTTCTTCTGTTTCTTGAGTTTTTGCCTTCTTTTTTTT
>NC_022012.1:74452747-74454118 GCF_000317375.1 Microtus ochrogaster | reverse complement strand
TTGAGGCAGTAGGATTGCTTTCAATTCCAGGTCTCCCTGGACTAACTTTGAGTTGTAGCAAGCCAGGGGTAGGCTGCTGCTCCCTCCTTCTCTCAGTAGAGCATTTTAAAAGTATTTTACACTTCATTTTTAATTGTGTGTGTGTGCGTGCACATGTGTGTGCATGTGTGCACATGCACATGAATGCATAAATGGGCACTCTTTAAAAAGACATGTTTTTTTTTGTGTGTCTGTGAGGGCACCAGATCCCTCTGGACTGGAGTTACAGATATTTGAGGGGATTTCAGCTTGTTATTTGATCTCTGGGATCTGAGTTCTCATCTCCATGATTGCACATCAAGTACTGTAACCACTGAGAACTCTCCCCAGCTCACCTGCTGGCTCATTTCTCACAGAGCAAGAGTGCCACTCGGAAAGAAGCTGCTCACTCTCCCCACACTATCTCCAAAGTCCTGGGCCAGAGACTTTACCTGCAGGCAGAAGACTGATGGTTTCCCAAAGGAACAGACTTCATTTGTAAAAGAGCATCATGAAGCCTCTGGCAAACAGTTGGGATGTAGTATGGCTCAATGATAGGGCACCCTCCTAGTATGGGAGAGGCTTCGGGTTTAATCCCTAGCAAGGCAAATAACAATGATAATAAAAAGAACAATAATCATAATCATAATAATAACTAGAGAGATAAACTGGAGCAGTCCGGAGCATTGTGGAGAAGAGCAATTGGGAGACTGACTGTCTCACTGGATTTATATGCTCATCTGTAGGCTGGGCAGATTTCCAGGAAGGTAAACACAGGCACAGCGTATGAACACTGACTCAGGGAGCGATCCCTTCCAAGGAGCCCAAAACAACTCCTGAGTGAACTTTAACAGCTGGACGTGGTCAGGGACAGACACAAGAAAGGTCTGCAAAAAATACTGCCCCAGCACTTGTGAGGCTGAGGCAGAAGGATTGCTGCACATGTGAGTCCAGTGTTGGCTGAACATAGAGTTCCAGGACAGCCTACACAGAATGAGACCCTGGCTCATAAAACCAAAACCATGTAACAAAAAACAAGCCAAGTGTGGTGGTGGCATATGTCTTTAATCCCATTACTCGGGAAGTAGAGGCAGGAGGATCCCTATGAGTTTGAGACTACCCTGGTCTACATGGTTAAGATCTAGCACAGTGAGGGCTATGTAGTTAGAATTTGTCTTAAAAAACAACAAGCCAAAACTCAAACAAACAAACAATCCTACAAAAACCCTCATTGTTATGCTAAAGTCACTGTGAGCAACCCTGCAGTCACTGTGAACACACCCCTATAGTCACTGTGAGCACACCCCCTATAGTCACTGTGAACACACCCCCTGCAGTCACTGTGAACACACC
>NC_022012.1:74451681-74452647 GCF_000317375.1 Microtus ochrogaster | reverse complement strand
CTATAGTCACTGTGAGCACACCCCCTATAGTCACTGTGAACACACCCCCTGCAGTCACTGTGAACACACCCCTATAGTCACTGTGAGCACACCCCTATAGTCACTGTGAGCACACCCCTATAGTCACTGTGAGCACACCCCTATAGTCACTGTGAGCACCTCCCTATAGTCACTGTGAGCACACCCCCTATAGTCACTGTGAGCACACCCCCTGCAGTCACTGTGAGCACACCCTCTGCTGTGTGGCATGAGTCTCAACTTGAGAGGCATGGAAGGGGTGAAATGGATTTGCTTCCCTCCACTGACATCCCTGAATAAATAAACAAGCAGACAATAATTACACACCCCAGAAACTGGAGAACATGCTACAGTGTAATCTCTGAAATGTCTTTTCTCCAAACAACAGACATTACAAGGCATGAAAAGAAACAGGAAAACATGACTCATACAGCGAAGAGCAAACAAAGACAGGCTGCAGAGCCTGCCTGCGCAAGTGGGCAGAGGTCAGGACCGACAGACACAGCCTTCAAAGTCACTGTTATAAACAAGGAGTCAAAGGAAGAGAAGACCTGTCGCGTCACGAGAAAGAGAATGGTTTTGTTCAAGGTCAGCAAGGGCCACACAGTTCCAGGCCAGCCAGGGTTACAGAGTAAGACCAAAAAGAAAATAACTGAAAATTTCATAAACTTGTGGCTGGGTGTGGTGGCACACGCCTTTAATTGCAGCACTTAGGAAACAGAGACAGGCAGATCTCTGTGAGTTCGAGGCCAGCCTGGTCTACAGAGCAAGTTCCAGGACAGTCAGGGTTGTTATACAGAGAAACCCTGTATCAAAAATCAAAAACAAAAATTTTTAAAGTTAAATTAGAAATAAATAAATAAACTTGTTGTTACCAGGCATGGTGGTGTATGCCTTTAATCTCAGCACACATGCACACTCACACACACGCATTGCCTACAAACACAA
>NC_022012.1:74443240-74451093 GCF_000317375.1 Microtus ochrogaster | reverse complement strand
GTGCTGGGATTAAAGGCATGTACCACCATGCCCAATTGGTTTTCTTTCTTCATTTATTTTTGAAAAGATTATTGTTTACTTTTATGTGCATTGGCGTGTTGCCCCCATGTGTGTCAGTTTGACGGTGCTTGATTTACTGGGAAATGGAGTTACAGACAGTTGTGAGTTGCCATCTGGGTGCTGGGAAGTGAACCTGGGTCCTCTGGAAGAGCAGCCAGTGCTCTTAATTGCTGAGCCATCTCTCCAACCCTATTTTTTTTTTTTTTTTGACAGAATTTCTCTTGGTAGCCCTGACTGTCCTGGAATTTGTTCCCTAGACCATGCTGGCCTTGAACTCACATAGATCCACCTGCCTCTGACTCCCAAGTGCTGGGATTAAAGGTGTGCACCACCATGCCCAGCAAGGGAATATATTTTTAAGATTTATTTCATCATCATCAACATCATCATTTGTGCGTGCGTGAGAAACAGAGAGAGATACATAGAGACCGACATAGAGAGGACACGGACAGGATTTATGTGCACCGCATGTACGTGGGAGCCTTTGGAGGCCAGAAGGCATCAGATCCCCTGGAACTAAAGTAACAAATCGTTGTGAGCCACTGTGTGCTGGATCTTTGCAAGAGCAGTCAGTCCTTGTGACCACCCAAGCCATCTCTCCAGCACTAGGGTGGAAATCCTGAAAGCAACATGAGAAAAACAATCTTGTCGCAAGGCAATCCAAATGAAATTTACTGCTGACTTTTCGGCAGAAACAACGGAGAGGAGAGGTCGGATGACATATTTACAGCCCGGCCACCGGAGCTGCAGCTCAGTAAGCCTTTCGAACAGCCCGCAGCTGAAATACACTGTCCAGCAGCCCTAAATGTGCTGGGTGTTTCTTTGAAGTGGACTTGACATGCAGGAGCCCCTGGTTCAACCCCAGCACGAATAAACAAAGCATCGTTGAGCTCTGAAGTGTAGAAATGTGGTCGGCAGCCTGAGCGCAAAGGCGTGGTGTGGGGTGATTCTGTGCGGGGCTCAGAAATGTCTCCAGGTGGTAACTCAAGTTCACAAACATGGACGGGAACCAGAAACATTAAGAGTAATAATGCAAAACTGCAATCATATACTTGTTCTTCTTCTCTCTGTTTCATTAGCATTTTTTATTTAATTAAATTAATTAAATTTTTGTTTTGCTTGTTTTTGTTTTTCAAGACAGGGTTTCTCTGTGTAGCTATGGCTGCCCTGGAACTCACTCTGTAGACCAGGCTGGCCTCGAACACAAAGAGATCCGCCTGTCTCTGCCTCCTGAGTGCTGAGATTAAAGGTGTGTGTCACAACCACCACTAGCAGTACTTGTTATTTTTTTATTTTTTTTTGGGTTTTTCGAGACAGGTTTCTCTGTGGCTTTGGAGCCTGTCCTGGAACTAGCTCTTGTAGACCAGGCTGGTCTCGAACTCACAGAGATCCGCCTGCCTCTGCCTCCCGAGTGCTGGGATTAAAGGCGTGCGCCACCACGCCCGGCCAGTACTTTTTATTTTTAAGAGAATTATAGAGATTATTTTTAAAAATTGTTTATGCATATGGGTGTTTTGCCTGAATGTATGTTTGTGTGCTACATGCATGTCTGGTGCCTGATGAGGAAGAAGACAGACAGCATTGGCTCACCTGGGACGGCAGTTACAGAGGCTGTGAGCTCCCGTGTGGGTGCTCAAAGCCAAACCCGGGTCCTCTGGGTGCACAGCCAGTGATCTTAACCACTGAGTCATCTTTCCAGTTCCTTTATTGTTAACTGTGTGTGTCTCCACATAGTTAAAATGTGTACTCCACATGTGAGTGGCATGCCCATGGAGGGCAAAAGTGTTGGATTCCGTGGAAGCGGAGTGAACGGCTGATGTAAGCCTCTTGATGTGGGTACTGGGAACTGCATTCAGGTCCTCTGGAAGAGCTGGAAGCTACTTGTATTGTTGAGCCTTCTTTCTGGCCCTTCATTAGTATTTTTTTAAAGATTTATTTGTTTGTTTGTTTATTTATTTATTTATTTATTATGTATTCAGTGTTCTACCCGCATGTATCCCTGCAGGCCAGAAGAGGGCACCAGATCTCATTACAGATGGTTTGAGCACATGTGGTTGCTGGGAATTGAACTCAGGACCTTTAGAAGAGCAGGCAAAATTCTTAACCACTGAGCCATCTCTCTAGCCCCTCATTAGTATTTTTAAAAATTACATTTATTATACTTACCTGACCGGAGAGATGGTCAGAAGGTTTTCCCAGGGTGAGGTTCGTCCATTGCACTCCAGATGTGCACGGGTTACCTTAGCGTTCCTGGTGCTCCATGGGATCCCAGGACTTTGGGGGATTTGGGGGTTTTATTTGAGGCCATAAAGCTCTTAGACATTTTGGTGATTCTAGATCAGTTCAGGTTTTACAACAGCTGTTATCAGGAGGGCTGCTAGGTGTAGCCTGCACCCATTGCCTGTCCGGGGAAGCTCTGTGGGGTCTGTGGATGTAGTCCCGACTTCTTCCTCTCCCAAAGTCTGATGAATGCCCGAGGAAGGGGTTTACTTCTCAGAGAGACCAGTGCTATATGTGTAGGTTTATTTATTATTTTATTAATATGTTTGGTTGAGGTTTTTTATTTTTAATGTTTGCATATATGTTTGAGTCTCTCTCCACCGCGTGGGTAAGAAGGATTATACTCAAGTCATCCGGCTTGGCAGCAAGTACCTTACCCACTAAGTCATCTTCTTAGCCCCTCCCTGCCTCCATGATTGTGTGAGCTTTTGCACTCATGGAAGGGGAGGCCAGAGGAGGAAGTAACCAGGTCCATCACTTTCCACCCTAGTCTTTTGAGATAGGGCTTCACTGAACCTGGAGCTAGTCCCGCACTAGCAAGCCCCAGAATTCCTCCTGTCCACAGCCATGGCCACACTCTGCTTTTAATGTTGTGCTGGGCATTTGAGGAGCAAGTGTTCTTTTCCATTGAGCCATCTCCCCAGTGCTGTTTGTGACGTTTTTATTTATTTTTAAATTATTATTTATTACTTATTTATTTTGAGACAAGGTCTCTCTTTGTAGTCCTGGCCTGGAATTCACAGTGATCCTCTTGCCTCTGCCCCACACTCTGTGTGATCTGTACGGTCTTTAAAGGTGATTTTTTGTTTGTTTGTTTAATAATTAGCATAGGCTCGTGCTTTTATTTCTATGTGATCAGGAGGGCAAACAGTTTTGTTTTCCTAATAAAGCCTTGAGTAGGGAGAAGTGGTGGGAGCCTGTTTGTTCTTTTCTTCTTTTGCTTCTTTCTTTTTTCTTTTTTGTTTTTTTCTTTCTTTTCTTTCTTTCTTTCTTTCTTTCTTTCTTTCTTTCTTTCTTTCTTTCTTTCTTTCTTTCTTTCTTTCTTTTCTCGAGACAGGGTTTTTCTGTAGCTTTAGAGTCTGTCCTGGAACTTGCTCTGTGGACCAGACTCTCCTCGAACTTAGAGAGACACACCTGTCTCTGCCTCCCAAGTGCTGGGTTAAAGGCGTGCACCACCAACACCAGGCTTATATTTTCTTATTTTGTGTATATGTTTGAGGGTGGGCATACTTGAGCCTTGGGCTGCATATGAAAGCCCCAGACAAAATGCTGAAATTGCTGCAGTCAGTTCTCGCCTTCTACAAGGTGGGATCCGGGGATTGAACTGAGATCGTCAGGACTGGCAGCAAATGCTTTTTCCTGACCAGCCGCTGAGTCATTTGGGAGTCTTTTCCCTTCCTCGGGGATAGGTCACTGCTCCCTCTGCCCTCCTGTGCTTGTTTTCCAGGCTTCCTGTTTGAGGCCTTCAAAGCAGGAGGATCTTGGGAGATCTGAGGTCATACATTTGAGCAATTGAGAGAATTCCGGAGGCTGTAATGTAGAGAGGAAGGACTCTGCGTTGGCTACTGTGTCTTGAGAAAGTATTGCATCACTCCGGGCCTCAGTTTCCCTGGGTGTCAAGTGGCTCCTTCGGTGCAGCGCGCCAGCTACGGAGGGAACCGATTTATTCAACAGGTGGCAATTCCCAAGGTGAGAGAGGCAGGCACAACCCGCAGAGCCAGGACAAAGGCAAGTCCCCAGGGCGGGTCCCGGAACGGTTTACATCTCTCCAGATGCAAGGGTGATTGGCAGCGGCATGGGCACCTTTGTCCCGCACACTGACCAGCTGGGATCCTCGGGAACCAGCGGGTTTGCGCTGGCTGAGCGCGGCAAGTCGGGGCGCGGAGAGGGGCGGGCCTGGGCCGGGTGGGCGGAGCGGCGTGAGAGCGGCGGGCGGGGAGGTAGGCCGTGGCTGCAGGCAGTGGGACGGCCAGGCCCGGGTGGCCCCGGGTCCCGGGGTTCTGCCCCCCCCCCCCCGGGTGCCATAGCTGCACCTCCAGGCCTGGGGCTCCGGGGCTGGCTCTCCAGACCTCGTGTTCCTCGCACTGAGTGATCGAGCCCAGTGTCCTGCAGAGGACGCTCGTCAGCGCGTTCTCACCACTGTCATCTTGTCACCTCTTTGCCTAGCTCCTCCCCCGGACTGGGAAACCCGGCTGCTGACGGTCCGCGGTCCCCCGGGCGCAGGCCCTGGGCTGCCCCGCGTTGCCTCCTCCGGCCACGCGCCGCCGCGAGCCCGGGATGCAGCTCTCCAGCAGGGCGGCAGCCAGGGAAGCGGCGAGCCGCGACGTGCTGGCCGCGGACCTCCGCTGCAGCCTCTTCGCCTCGGCGCTGCAGAGCTACAAGCGGGACTCGGTGCTGCGGCCCTTCCCCGCCTCCTACGCCCGCCACAACTCTAAGGACTTCGAGGCCCTGGTGAGTGCGCCCTGATCGAGCGTTGCTCGCCGCATCCTGGGCCAAGTGGCCCCGTGGAACGGCAGGCAGAGGCAGCGCCACCCGTGTTAGAAAACACACCAATTCCTTGGACTTCCCATTGCCAGCCTGGCCTTGGGGAAGGTTTCCATCAGCAAGAACACTCCTCAACACCCTCATGTAGACACACTGCCAAGTCAGTTGGCGGCTGTTTCCTCGTGTCGGTGACAGACTCCCGGGAGTGATGCGAGGAATAGCTGCATAGTCATCCACAAAAATGCTCAAGTGTGGCTCCAAAGGGGCGTCTGTCTGATCCAACCGTTCTGCCTAGCTGGGAAGTTGTCCCTCCCTTTGCAACAGCTAGACTTTGCTCTTCAGATGAAGTTACATAGGAACAGTTCTTATAGAAACAGCCCCACACAGGGCACAGATGTGTTGTGACTTTCTGATAATTAATAATTCTGAGTGCGGAAATTACAGGCTTCAACTCCATGCTTGTCCTATAAGGCATATAATTTCTTGAAGAGATAGGGTTAGTATTTCAGATGTCAGCTATCCTTGTAGTCCAAATATTTGGCACTACCTAGGAAGGTATAAGTTGCCAAAGTTGATTCAGTAAAGAAAATAGAAAGTCTCTGGTCGTGGTGTGTATACCCAGAAGAAGGAGGTAGGAGAAACACAAATTTGAAGCTAGCCTGGGCTACAAAAAGAAACAAACTTTTGAGCCTAGCTGCTTCATTGATGAGTGCTATTTCAAAATATAGGTGTAACAAATAATTACAGTCTCATATAAATTCTTCCAAAAATATTGATATGTAGTTAGATGTGGTGGCAGACAGACATCTGTAATCCCAGCAACTGGGAGGTGGAAGCAGTAGGTTCAATAATAGTTCAAGGTCAGCCTTGTGTTTAGTTTCTGTACAGCCTGGACTACGTAAGACTATCTCAAAACAAGAACGTAGGAAAGAAAAAAAAAAGGCTGGTATATCCTTGGTATTAAAGCTGATAAAAGTAATATAAAGAAAAGAAAATTATTGGACAATGCCATTCCTGAGTATAAATGCAAAAATCTGGGACTGGGGAGATGGCTCAGAGGTTAAGAGCACTGGCTGCTCTTCCAGAGGACTCGGGTTCAATTCCCAGGACCCACATGGTGGTTTACAATTATCTAACTCCAGGTCCAGGGGACTCAGGACTCTGCCAGCACCAGGAATACACAAGGCACACAGACATACATCCAGGCAAAACACCCATATACATTAATTTTTTCTTCTGTAAATAAAAATAAATCCTCTACAAAGTATTAGGACCCCAACTCAATGTATAATATGTATAATAAAAGGTAATTCATCACCAGGTCGAGGCCCTGCCAGGAATGCATAACCTTTTCAGTTTGGGGAAGTCAGCTCATGTAATGAACCCTGTTATTCGATGAAAGGGAATTCAGAGTGGACATTTAGTGTCTAGCACAGTCTCTGAAGACGTCATGTGTACTGTGTTCCCTCTGCCTTTATTCCTTGGAGGTCAAGCATCAAACAGTGGCCTAGCCTTCTGGCTGTACCTAGCCTTGCAGGACAGTCCTCCCATGTGCTGAGATGCTGAGTCTTGACTGCAATGTCCGGGCCAGTTAGGGCACCGGAAGTGGGAAGTCCGCAAAGTTCTGGTGTTCACTTTTTTTTTTTTTTGAGTTGGTGATGTAAGGGACTGGGATACAAAACATGCTTGCTTAAGTTTGACAACAGCTGTTTATAGGTCAAGTGACTTCAAAGGCTAATTTTCAAAGAAAAGCAAGCCCATTCTGAATTTGGCCTTCTGGATCATTTTGTGGTTATCTGAAGAAGGTAACTTAGGAAGCTGTTTTTTTGTTTTTTGTTTTTTTTAAATGCCCTCTTTTTCTTGCTGAAAGCTTTGGAAGTAATAGAGTGTTTGCCACTTTGGGCCTTTTACAATTACTTCCCTCCACACCTTTGGACCATTAGTGCTCTGATCTGAATTGTTTTATTGACTTGCCTGCTAGAGAACCCTTTGAACCAAGTCCCTGGCGTTAGGCAGGGTCTGGCCTTGCCCTGCCACCGTACCCAAAGCCCGCAGTTATCTCTGAGCTGCCTTATTTTGAGAACATTTCTATGCTAAGTCAGTTCTTTGATTTTTCTTTTCTTTTGTTTTATTTTGTTTTTTCAAGACAGGGCTTCTCTGTGTAGCCTTGGCTGTCCTGGAACTCATTTTGTAGACTAGGCTGTCCTCAAACTCATAGAGATCCGCCTGCCCCTGCTTCCCAAATGCTGGGATTACAGGCGTGAGCCATCATGCTCGGCTAGTTCTTTGATTTTTACAAAGAGAATTCTTTGTGTTGTCTGGTCCTGGCCTGGGGAGTACTTACCAAGACTTGAGGAATCTAATCGAGTACATGCTGATTGCACAGGCGGAGAGTCTTCCACCTTCCTTGGCAGCAGGGTTTCATAAGCCCTTATGAGGCCAGAGGATATACAGCACTCTTGGGATGTCCTGCCCCTTTGCCTTTTGTCCCCAGATTGTTACTGGATGTGACAACTGTTAAGCTTTTGTTTGTTTCTTTCCTTTAGAAAATACTATGTCCTGGTTTTCGGTTAGACCACCAGCCCTTTATGGGGGTGGGGGGTGGCTGGTGACGGCTCCTCTGAGTTGACCGTAGGCTTTCTGTGCTCAGGGTGTTTGGGACTGAAATCTGTACCCCAATCACCATCACTTTGGGGCTTGTTAGAATGCCAGAATGGCTGGGTGCCTTTAATCCCAGCACTTGGGAGGCAGAGGCAGATGGATCTCTGTGAGTTCAAGGCCAGCCTGGTCTTCAGCAGCGTAAGTTCCACAATAGGCTCCAAAGCTACAGAAAAACCGGCACTGAAAAAAAGAATGGCAAAACGGAGCTGGTGTGGGTAAAAGTGCTTCCTACATAGTCCTGATTCCTTGTGTTTGGTCCCTAGAACTCACAGTGGAAGGAGAGAACTGCTCCTGCAAGTTGTCCTCTGGCTTCCACAGTCACTGAGGCACATACATACACACACGCACATACGTGCACACTGCTGGAG
>NC_022012.1:74436047-74442828 GCF_000317375.1 Microtus ochrogaster | reverse complement strand
TGCTCTTAACCTCTGAGCCATCTCTCCAGCCCCTGGCAATTATATAGTGAGTTCCAGGACAGCCAGTTAGACTCCACCCCCCAAAATTAATTAATTAAAAAAAAGAAAGAAAACTTGTATAAGGTTTCAGTGCCTTGAGTCCTCCTGATACCATTTCTGCCCTGTGCCCAGGAGTCTCCTGTAGACGCAGATGAAAGCTTTCCTTGTTTTGGGCCCCAATTGCAGCAGTCAGTCCTACCCAGAGGTGTTTTGTTTATTTAATTTGCATGTGTTTGTGCGTGTGTATTGTACTGTGCGTGGACTCGTGTGTGTGCCCACTGGTGTGGAATCCTGAAGCTTATATTGGTTGTCTTCTCCATCACTGTACACTTATTGAGGCAGGGTTTCTCCCAGAACCTGAAGCTTGCCGATTCCAGCTAGTTTAGCTATCCTGAGTGCTGGGATTACAGCTGGCCACACCTGCCAGCTTTGGGCATGGGTTTTAGGGATTCAAACTCTGTCCTTATGTTTGCATAGCAAACACCTTATCCACGAGCCGTCTACGCACCCGTCCCCCCGTACCATCCCTTTAACCTTATCCACGAGCACCTGTCCCCACTGCACCATCCCTTTAATGTGCTGCTGAAGATCAAACCCTGGGAGCTGGTGTTTGCTAGGCAGATACTCTGTCCACTAAGTCACATGTTCATTTTTTTTTTCTGTTTTTTTAAGCCCAGACTAGTCTAGAATTTGGAATCCTCCTGCCTCAGACTTCTGAGTACTTGGGACCACAAGTGAACACTACTATGCTTGCTTCTTTCACAACTTTAAAAATGACTGTGGTGGTTTGAAAGGAAAGGGCCCCAAAGGGAGTGGCACTGTTAGGAGATACGGCTTTGTTGAAGGAAGTGTGTCAGTGTGGAGGCGGCTCAGAAACACCTGGTGTCTGGCCGTTTCCTAGAACTCTGCTAAGTATCCAGCACCGTGTCTGCCTGCCCCACCATGATGAAGGTTTTCTGAACCTCGGAACTGTGAACGAGCTGCCCCAGCTGGGCCACAGGCTAATGGAGCTTTGTGAGAAAGACCTTTGGTGCTTTTTTTCCAGGTTAGAAATGGGATATTGACATTCCCTGGATACATCACTCTTTCTAGGCTCTCAGCCTTGTCTGACATTGAATTCACCCCAGAAGCTTAAGACAAAACAAAACAAAACCCCGATGCCTGGGTGTCATCCTTACAGCAAGTGGTCTTATGGATCAGTGTAGCCCTAGTATTGGGATTCTTGTTGTTTGTAGGTTATGTGTAGCATTTTAATTTTCCTATCAATTGATTTTGGGGGTTTCCACAAGTACTCAGGTGCTGGGTACGGAGAAAATTATAGTGTTTAGATTTGGTCTGGTCTAATAAAAATGCTTTAGGTAAATACTATAACAGGGCCCTGGTTGTTCTGGAACTTGCTGTGTAGACCAGGCTGGCTTCAAACTCACAACAATTTGCCTACCTCTGCCTCCCCAGTGCTGGGATTAAAGGCGTGAGCCATCACACCCAGGGGTAATACTTGATATTGTGGGGGGGGGTTCAAGATAGGATTTCTCTATAGCTTTAGAGCCTGTCTTGGAACTTGGCCTATAGACCAGGCTGTCTTTGAACTCATAGAGATCTGCCTGCCTCTGCCTCCTAGTGCTGGGATTAAAGGCATGGGCCACCATCACCTGGCTTTGTTTTGGGGGGGTAATACTTGATACCTTATTCAACATTTCAACATGCCAGGCAAGTACTCTACCCTTGAGTGACATCCCCAACCCTCAGATTACTGTTGTATTTAACTGTTCCACTCAAAGCTGTGACTGAAGAGTAGGGAGAGAAAAAGGGCACAAAAGGCTCGGGTACAGACACAGATACAGGAGGATATGTGCTGGGGAAGAAATCTCAACTGTGGGAGGTAGAGTGGTACTGGGAATTGAACTCAGAACGTTTGGAATGGGCCAAGCAGTGATTTAAATAATATGGTTT
Source organism: Microtus ochrogaster (assembly GCF_000317375.1). Taxonomy (NCBI): domain Eukaryota; kingdom Metazoa; phylum Chordata; class Mammalia; order Rodentia; family Cricetidae; genus Microtus; species Microtus ochrogaster. The sequence continues at coordinate 74,440,836 of NC_022012.1, read as the reverse complement.
CTGGGGAACCAACAAGCTGCCTCCCTTCAACATTTCTCTATATCTTCTCAAGCCTGGTTATAGTCTGTTAAGCCATTGGCTGAAAGAGGCTTCTTTATTAACCAATGACAATAAAACATTCGTAGCATACAAAGGGGGAATCCCACATCAAGGAATAACTGGCCTGCCCTAAGAGGTCAAGAGATTTAGTGGGGTTTTGTTTGTTGGCTTGTTTTGTTTGTTTTTTGAGACAGGGTTTCTCTGTGTAGTCCTGGCTGTCTTGAAACTCATTGTGTAGACCACGCTGGGAGAGAATGACCTGCCTCTGCCTCCCGAGTGCTGGGATTACAGTCGTATGCCACTACCACCATCACCAGCACTGGGCTGAGATTTAGTTATTTTTATTTATTTATTTATTTTTGGTTTTTCAAGACAGGGTTTCTCTGTGGCTTTGGAGCCTGTCCTGGAACTAGCTCTTGTAGACCAGGCTGGTCTCGAACTCACAGAGATCCACCTGCCTCTGCCTCCCAAGTGCTGGGATTAAAGGCGTACGCCACCACCGCCCGGCTCTAGTTATTTTTATTTTATGGGTGTTTTAATTACATGTATGTATATGTGCCACATGCATGCCTTATGCTCATAGAGGCCTGAAGAAGACATCAGATCCCCTGGAACTGGAGTCAGAGGAGATTGTTGGCCACCATGGTGATGCTGAGAATTGAACCCAGGTCCTCAGGAAGACCAATCAGTGTTCTTAACTGCCGACTCTAGATCCCTTTGCTTTTGCTTTGAGTTAGTTTCTGTTACTCATGCTAGCCTCGGATTCCCTGTGTGGCCAAGTATGACCCTTAACTTCTTATCCTCCTGCTTCTACCTCCCAACTAATGGTGTGTTCCCCATGCTGATTTAATTTGGTATTGGGGATCAAACCCAGGGCCTGCGAGGCCAGAATGCTACCAACTGAGCTACATCCCTGGACTGTTTTGATTTTGTTTCTTGAACCAGGATTTCACTCTAAACCTGGCTGGCCTCAAATTCGTGGCAGTTCTCCTACCTCAGCCTCCCAAATACTGGCAAGATAGGCATTCACCACTAGGCCCATCCCACCTACTTGCTTTTTACCCCCAACCCATTTCAGTAAACGTCTATTTTTGTGTCTTAGGCATGTGATAGACCTAGCGCACACCCATATGGAGTTGCAGCATTCACCTCCCAGCCGTTGCCTGGCAACCTCCCACGCCAGCTTGGTCCTTCCCTGCCTGCACTGTCGCAGATGTCATGGTTTGGTCCCTGAGGCAGGTGCCCTTTGGTCCATCCTCTTCTCAGCACTGCCCCTCCCCTGCCCATAACTGTGGCCTCCGCACTTTCCTGGACAATTACTTTTAACAGAGTTTTGTTGTCTGCTGCACCTTTTCTGGACTGCAACAGCTGCCTCCTGCATCCAAGTAGCTTGAGTCTTGCTTGGGGGATGAGCATCACCTGATCCAAGAGCTGGTGATCTGGGGAGTATTAAGTTGTCCCTTGAGCCTCCCTGTCATTGCTCAAAGCTGGTAGGCTGGGCTGCCCCCTTCTGGCTCATTGAGCCCAGCCTCCCTGTTTTCTCTTTGCTGGTTATAGAGACTTTCTGTCTGCCAGTCACAAGCTCTCAGCTCTGCCCACCATGTCTACCTCCCCCAGCCATCTCTGCAGCTGCATCTTCCATAGCAGAGGTGCACAAGTGCCAGGCACGGGAATGCGCACCTGCAATCTCCGCTGTTGGGAGGCTGAAGCAGAGGAGTTAGAGATGGGCCTCCGCTGTGAGTGAGACTCAGTCTGGGACAAACACACACAAATGTAGACCATTGTCTGATAGGATTTGTGGGTCCTCCTGCTTTCTAGAAATTAGGAATTAAGAAAAAGCCTCAGCTTGCTGATTGCTTTTCTTCTTTTTTAATTTTTTTTTTTGGAGGGGATAGGAGTTCATTGTGTAGCCCAGAATAGCCTCCCACTTGAGAAGCCTCCTGCCTCTGCTTCCTGAGTGCTGGGATTACAGGGGAGTACCACTATGCTTGAGTGACTAATTGATCTCTTTTCTTCTGTTCTTTCTTCAGTTTTAAAAATTTATTTAGAGAGAGTGTGTGTGTGCGCGCGTATGTGTGTATGTGTGTGTATGTGTATCTGTGAGTATATGCCATGTGCACACAGGTACCAGAAGAAGAGTGTTGCGGCCGGGTGACAGTGGCACACACCTTTAATCCCAGCACTCGGGAGGCAGAGGCAGGCGGATCTCTGTGAGTTCGAGACCAGCCTGGTCTACAAGAGCTAGTTCCAGGACAGGCACCAAAGCTACAGAGAAACTCTTGTCTCGAAAAACAAAACAAAACAACAACAAAAAAAGAGTTGTTACTTCTCTTTCTTTTTTTCTTTCTTTCTGGTTTTCAAGACAGGGTTTCTCTATGGGGCCTTGGCTGTCCTGGAACTCACTCTGAAGACCAGGCTAGCCTTGAATCCAGAGAATGGCCTGCCTTTGCCTCCCAAGTGCTGGGATTAGAGACTAGAGGCATGAGCCACCACTGCCCAGCTAAAATGAGTTTTTGAGCTGGGGATATAGCTGGCTTGGTAGAGAGCTTGCCTAGTTTGCCTGGTGGCACACACATGTCATTTTTGTACTTGAGAGCATGAAAGCTTAAGGATCATTCCAAGTTTGAGACTAGCCTGTTCTACACAGTGAGTCACAGGCCAGCCTGAACTATGTAGTGAGACACTGTGCCCCAAGTATCACATAGTTATTTGTTTGCTGAGACAAAAATTCTTGCCATGTCGTCTTGGCTGTCCCGGAACTCCTGATACAGACCAGGCTGGCCCTGTCTGTGTACTCTTTTCCTGCCCCTTGAATGAAGGTCTGTGCCCACTATGCCCAGATCACTTTTTGTTGTTGTTCATCTGGTAACTGTTTAACTGGGCATACTGCATTTTATCTGCTAACCCTACCTGTGTGTCTTCTCTCTAGCGGTCCTACTACAATGTAGACAGGGAAGACTCTTAACTATTAGAGCAGAAAAATGTGAAGGTTGAGGTGGGCCATGAAGAGGGCAGATGGAGGGCTAGGAAGGAAGAACCTAGCAGGGGTCCTCTCTGGGCAGATGGCCGTGGGAGGGTCTGTAAGATTACTGTCCCCACAGGGAAGCTGCCGTGGGGCCTGGGTCCAGACTGGAGCTAGTAGAAGGTTTTCCTATTTGCCCACAGCCCCTAAAAGGGGTCTGACTACTATTCTTTTGCAAGGCTCTCTGAGCCCAGGACCTGACTGTGGATAGGGCTGTGGCACACAGCGTGACATATGAGAGTTGGGGTGCTGGGGAGTTGAAGGAAGTGACTGAGCTCTGCTCTGGGTTAAGAAACATCCTGAATATGAGCCCAGAGAAGAATTGGGAGATTGAATGGCCTTCATCGTTCTTTTAGTTTTTCCTCTTTCCTTCTCTTCTTCCTTTCTCCTTTCCTCCCTTTCTTTCTTTTTCAAGATAGGGTCTTATGGATCCTGGGCCGGTCTGGAACTTGCTCTGTGGCTAAGCATGACCTGAGCTCCTAATCCTCCTCTATCTTCTCCTGAGTACCGGGACTATAGCGTTGTGTTGGTGCTGTGTGGTTTGAGTCCAGTGCTGAGCAGAAGGCTACGCTAGACCCTCCTACATTGAGTGGAACGATATCTCCAGTTTTTCTGTCTTGCTTTGTTGCTCAAGCTGGCTTCAAATTCATAGCGACCTTCCTGTCTCAGGGTCTTGAATCTGAGATTGCAGGTATGCTTCCAGCCCTGACTAGCCCTGACCACAGAAATACAGAATATTATTTTTTAAGTACTGGGGTTTAAACTGGGGCCTTGTATGTGATAGGCAAGCAATCTACCACTGAGCCACATCCCGAGCTTTTCGTTGTTGTTGTTTTTTAGATAGAGTTTCTCTGTGCAACAGTCCTAGCTTTAGACCAGGCTGGCCTCAAACTCACAGAAATCTGCCTGCCTCTGCCTCCTGAGTGCTGGGGATTAAAGGCGTGCACCACCACACCCAACGTTTATTTTAAAGTCTGTCTCATCAATATAGTTCAAGCATGTTTTGAAATCACCAGGTAGCTAACCCAGGAGGGTTTTTATTCTTGATCCTCCTGCCTCCGTTTCTCTACTTTGGGTGTAGCAGCCATGAACTACCATGACCAACTGATATTTACACTTTAATTTGTGTGTGTGTGTGTGTGTGTGTGTGTGTGTGTGTGTATGGGGTGTAGGAGTGCCGTTGTGGACACGTGGAGGTCGGAGTGTGGGAATCAATTCTGTCATTCCACTGTATGGGTCCTGAGGATGGAACTCAGGTTGGCAGCACCTGTACCTGCTGAATCCTCTCACAAGCCAGGTGGTGAATCCTTCCCCCCACCCTGCCCCTGAGACAGTGTTTCTTTGTGTAGCTCTGGTTATCCTGGAACTTGCTCTGTAGACCAGGCTAGCCTCAAACCCAGAGACCCTGAATGCTGGATTAAAGGCATGTACCTCCACTGCCCAACAAGTGAATACTTTTAAAATCATTTTGCTTTCTTCTCCATTTCACCAAGATTGCCCTCTCTGATGACTCCCAGATCTACAGGACCTGACAATGAACTCAGTAAAACAGGCCACCTTCCTGGACGGGGACTAGGGGTGAAAGAGGCAGGAAGTAGGAAGCAAGGAATAAGAATAGCATCAACTCATTGTGTTCAGGAAGGGGAAGAGTATAGGGACCACCCATTCATAAAGTGTGGGGACCACCCATTCATAAAGTGTGGGGACCACCCATTCATAAAGTGTGGG
>NC_022012.1:74431520-74435947 GCF_000317375.1 Microtus ochrogaster | reverse complement strand
GGCACTACCCATTCATAGAGTATATGTAGCCTCCAGCCATAACACAATAACATTCTTGCAACTAAGTGCATTAGTTCTAATAGGACAAAGCCTGAAACCTTCCATAAGGTCAGGTCATGTTTTGTACCAAATGAATAAGACCAAACAAAACCTTTTAGAATGTGAAGATTTAAGGGTTTGTTGTTATTTAGGAAGGAGACTTGATCTACTCTCATAAAATTCCTTCAGATAGGAGTGCAGTTTTCTACATCACCACTAGAGGGCATTCAGTTACCATTTTATCCGGGGTCTTTGCTGATGGAGGTTCTGTCTCCTTTCAGCTTGCAGATGCTGGCAGGTTACCCAACCTGAAGGAACTTCTCCAGTCCTCCAGAGACACAGACGCACAGGCCTGGGACCTGGTGAGCTGGATTTTATCCTCCAAGATCCTGACAATCCACAGCGCAGAGAAGGCAGAGGTAAGACTGGTGTGTAGGTCACAGGTTCCTAAGGCTGACTGGCTCTGAGACCTCCCTGGGTACCACTGGGCAGCTGGTTGAAATGCAGATTCATGGCTCTCTCAGAGATTCTCGGTATATGTCTGAAGAGCCCAGGAAGTCACACACTGGAGGGTTCAGTACGGCACGTGTCTCCTTATCTGGAAATGGGGATAACTATGGTGCACCTCAGTTGGGCGAATGCCCATCATCTTTAGGAATGAGTTTTCACTCTTGGAGCAGTATCTAGGAGCACATACACAGGGCTCAAACGTCTATCAAAACTGCAGACACTTCTGCTAAGTGAAGGCCCTGTTCACACCTTAGGGGTGTTGCTTAAGGAAAGAAGGGGAGGGCTGGAGAGATGGCTCAGCTGTTACAGGCTAGGCTCACGACCAAAAGTATAAGAGGAGAAGGGAAGGGGAGGGAACTGGCTCAGTCCAGCTGATAAACAGTAAAGTACCCCAAAGTACTGGTGTTGCAGACTGTGTCCAGTGGGGGGAAACACAAGTCAAATAATCCCAAGGGAACTCCAAATAGAGTATTTTAAGGTTATTCTTTATTCAAAGGGAAAACTCACGGAACAGAAATGGGGATCCAACATCGAAGTGTGGAGCAAGGGAAGCAGAGGCTGAGCTGGGTGGGACCATGGCTTTTAAAAGTCATGCCCCAACCTGGTCCAGCCTCTTAAAGGCCGTTGACTGAAGGAGGTTGCCTATCACCTCCCCTTTTGTCTAAATAAGAGAGTTCCAAACCCAATACAAAACTATACACACTAAGAACAGATATCAAGCATAAAAATTAGAACTACAACTAGCTTAAACAATATTAAGCGAGGAGCATATGCTAAATGTTTTAATAAGGACTCTAAGTCTAGTATTAGAAATGGCTTGACTAGATCATAAGAGGAAGGTAACTTCGACTATCTAATCTTCAACCCCATCGAAGGCCTGAGAAGGGAGATAATATTACTTGAGTAGGCAGGAAGTGCAATCAAGCAGCTTCCAAAATATGTAGCAGATGACAGAGACAACTGGCTACTTAGGTAATCACCCAAAGTCTCACTTGCAATGTTGAAGTAACCAACTTTGGCTAAGACCTAGAGTAACTGACAGACCATTTTCTGAGGTAGGAATAATTTCAGAACCATCTTACCCTGTCTTAGCAAGGTTTGGTAGTCTTTTTTCTTGTATTCTGCTTGTTATGTTTGTACATTGTGCATTTTGTCAGTGGTCAAGGCAGGGGCAGTTTTTTGCCCAAAGGCCAGTTTTGCCAAGAAGAAAACAAGCCCCAAGTGGAGTTCTTTGGTGCTCAACATTCTCTCGGGAATAGAACGGTGCTACTAGGAACAATCGTGTCTCACATCAACAGAACCCTAAATTATTTAAATGCCATGTTCTACAGATCTTTCAGGTTTTGGGTTCAAATCTTATTTCAGCCAATTATTGGGCCCCTTTTGTAAGGTGAGACCATAGTTATCCCCAAGAGGAGCAGTGACAGAAAGGGTATTACCCTAACACAGTTTTTGGCACAAGCCAGATGTCCCAGAATTTAATTTTCCTTGCCTGGCTGGAGGCTCACAGGAACAGGCTGGAACAACAGGGTCCAAAGTAGGTCATATAATTCCTGGTCTGGTATTCTGTTCTCTGAGTGGCAATGGCAGGTTGGCTATATGTGCTGTTACTAAGTTAATCAATTTCAAGTAAGCACTGAATTTGATATGATTTGTTTGTTTTGGTTTTTCAAGACAGGGTTTCTCTGTGTAGCTTTGGAGTCTGTCCTGGAACTCACTTTGTAGACCAGGCTGACCTCTGCCTCCTGAGTGCTGGGATTAAAGGCATGCGCCACCACCGCCCATCAAGAACCATGAGGGAGTCGTGGAGAGGATGTCTGTATTCCAGAGTGGGTTGAGCTACTTCCTTTATTGAATGGAATCATTTACTCATTCCTCATTCGGGATCAAGGCCCTGCTAGATGTTGGCTATTCCAGCTAAAGCAGATGTGATGGTGGCTCCTTGACTTTTGATTATGATCCAATTTAAATTCACATTAAAATGTGGGATGGTGTCAGGGTGGGGCTGGAGAGATGGTCAGTGGTTAAGAGTACTTGCTGTTCTTGGAGAGGACCTGGGCTCAGTTCCCAGCATCCATATACACCTGACAACTGTCCTTAATTCTGGTTCCAGGGGATCCAGTGCCTGCTTCTGGCTCTCATGGGCACCTGAATGCCTGCAGTGCACATACAGACAAAGAGGCACACACATATACACATACACAATAAAAATGAATCCATTAAATGTGGGAGTTTGGTATCCAGGAATGTCAGCTTTTTATTTTGTTCAAGTCAGGACATTTGCCTACCATGTATTATCACTTTATCAAAGGACATTTTAGCTGGGCATGGTGGTCACGCTTGTAGTCCCAGCATTGGAGAGGTGGAGGGAAGAGGAACAGGACTTTAAGGCCACTGGACGGCAGCCTGAGTTGCATGAAATCTCAAAAACAAAACAAAACAAAACAACTCTCCCCCCCCAAAAAAAACCTCTGAAAACAAGCAACCCCCCCCTCAAAAAAACCCTCTGAAAACACAGGGGCTGAAGAGAAGCCTCAGTAGTTAAGAGTTCTTGTTTCTCTTCCAGAGGAGCTGAGTTTGTTTTTCAGAACCCACAGATAGGCCTGTATCTGCAGTTCTGGGGTCCAATACACTCTTCTGACCTCCACTGGGACCCTGCCCACTTGCTCCCCAACCATAAGTAAAATAATAAACAAATATTCTAAACAACAAAAAAGTGTGTGTCGGGGGGTGGGGGAGCGTTACAAATGATCCAAGCATGGTGGTGGTACACACCTTTAATCTCAGCACTGGGGAGGCAAAGGCAGGCAGATCTCTACAATCAAGGCCAGCCTGATCTACAGAGTGAGTTCCAGGACAGCCAGGGCTACACAGAGAAACCCTGACTTAAAAAACAACAAAAAGAAAATAAAGTTAATACTTAAAAAAGGAGCTTAGGCATACATGGCAGTCAGATTTTGCTGAATAGCAAACCACTCTAAAGTTAATGATGAGATGAATGTACTGTTGCATTTTGTGACTCTGAGGTCATCACTCTGAGGCCGTGGCCCTGAGGTCATCATTCTGAGGCCGTGACTCTGCGGTGGTTCTTGGGGGTGAATGTTCTAGGGTAATCTTGCTTATATTTCTGGGCTTTTGGTGGAACTGCTGCCAAGGCTGAGACCCCCCCTTGTGAGGCTCACCTTGCTGAGGCTGGCGTGGGTGAGGGTGATGGCCATCAGCAGGGGAGGACAAACCCTTTGCAGTCTGCCATGTATGTGCTGAGGGCCCATTGGTCAAAACAGATCTCTGTACAGGCAGCTTCAGCGCTGAGAAATAGGTTCCCTGTCTGGATGCCATCCTGGGGGAATCCCACCTGCAATCACACTTGAAGGAGCACACAGAGGTAGAAGGGGATTCTGTGGCCGCTTTTGCCTTTGTCACAGCCTTCTGCCTTGTGACACTTGTGTTGTAAAGATAAACCATAGGAACAGATGGGAGAGTGTTGGCTTTGTCGTAGGGGTTTTGTTTTTTGGAGACAGGGTCTTGCTATGGTATCCAGCCTGACCTGGAACTTTCCATCCCCATTCTGAAACCTGAATGCTAGATTGCGGATGTGGGCTACCACCCAAACCTGAAAAGTACTGGGAACATGAGACGTGATTTCTGAGCCAGGTGTGGTGACGTTGTGCTTTAACCTCAGTACTTGGAAGCAGTAAAATCTGGGCTACTCGAGATATGGTCTTAAAACCGAAGGAAAAGAACACCTGATTTTCGATAAAGAAGCTAAAAGTATACAATGGAAAAAAGAGAGCATCTTCAACAAACTGTGCTGGCAAAACTGGATGTCAATCTGCAGAAGAATGAAAATTGACCCATATCTATCACCATGCACAAAA
>NC_022012.1:74408702-74429709 GCF_000317375.1 Microtus ochrogaster | reverse complement strand
CTCCAGGCCTGGAGCCCAAGGTTTTAGGAGGCCTTTGGTCTGTCTTCTCCCTTCTTCCACTCCTTACCCTCTTTCTTCCATCCCTTGTTTTGTCTCACGTAGCCCAGCCTGGCCTTGAACTTGATATAGAGCTGAAGATGAGCTTGACCTACAATCTTCCTGACTCTACCTCCCAGGCACTGAAGGATAGGCCTGTGTCAGCATGCTGACCATTAGCGGGACGCGTCTGCTGCACACCTAACAGCGTCCCATGTAAACCTCTAACTCCTTCCTGTTTCGCTTTCATGTTTGCAAGTTCGAAAAGATCCAGCAGCTGACTGGTGCCCCTCACACACCTGTTCCCACTCCGGACTTCCTATTTGAAATCGAGTACTTTGACCCAGCCAACGCCAGGTTTTATGAGACCAAAGGAGAGCGAGACCTCATCTATGCCTTCCATGGCAGCCGTCTAGAGAACTTCCACTCTATCATTCACAATGGTCTACACTGCCACCTGAACAAGGTAGGTCTGGGGCTTACTGCTGGGGAGCGTGGGAGGGGACTCATGGGGAGGTGGGTTGGCTGAGGCCATGGTGCTTGGAGTGATCACCTGGCCACCTGGGTCAATGCAGCATCTCAGGCCCGCTGTGTTTTTTGTTTTTTCGGTTTTTTTTTTTTTTTTTTTTTTGGTTTTTCGAGACAGGGTTTCTCTGTGGCTTTAGAGCCTGTCCTGGAACTAGCTCTGTAGACCAGGCTGGTCTCGAACTCACAGAGATCCGCCTGCCTCTGCCTCCCGAGTGCTGGGATTAAAGGCGTGCGCCACCACCGCCCGGCTAGGCCCACTGTGTTTTAACAGGATTTCTGGGAGATTTCCAGGCTGATTATGGTTGGGGAAGCATTAGTGGTTTCTGGCCTTAACTCTACATTTAGATTACTTGGGAAACTTTTAAAATCCCTGTGCTGCTGGCGGTGGTGACGCACACCTTTAATCCCAGCATTCGGGAGACAGAGACAGAGGGATCTCTGAGTTGGAGGCCAGTCTGGTCTACAGAGGGAGTTCCAGGACAGGTTCCAAAGCTACACAGAATCCGTGTCTTGAGAAACAAACAACAATAACAACAAAATCCTTGTGCTGGGACTGGAGAAGAGGCTCAGGAGCTAAGAGTACTTAATTCTCTTGCATAAGATCTGGGTTCAATTCCGAGGATTAACCTTGGGTGGCTACTGCCTGTAGCTTTCTGTAGTTATCCAACACCCTCTTCTGAACTCCATGGGCACTACACAAAGAAACAGACAAGCAGATTCACAAACATACAAATAAATAAAAAATCTAAAATAAAGAAAACAAAAATACTAGTACCAGAGAGCTTGGGATGTAACCTAGCTGGTAGAATGTTTACGTGGTGTGCACTAGGCCCTAAATTCAACCTGCAGCACCTGCATAAAATGATGTGGTGTCCACCTATAATCCTAACACTAGGGAAGTAGAGGTAAGAGGATCTGAAGTTCAAAGTCATCCTGGGCTAGTGGGGAGTTTGATGTTAGCCTGTGCTACATGAGACCTTGTTTCACAAAAACAAATGAAAATCCCAATGCCAGCTGCATCCCAGACCACTTAGTTGAGACACTGCGAGTAGCACACACCGGTGTTCTTCACCAACCCTTCCAGTGGTCATACAGTGTGGACCCTGAGCCAGCAGGAGAAGCAAATCCAGGAGCCCTTCATTGGAAGTGTGAAGCCTCAGGCCTGCCTGAGACGACACTGTGAGAACCCACACTTTAACAGGATCCCCAGGTGACCATAAGCATTGCTGAGCTCCTGTCAGCCCTGAGAAATTGCGGGGTGTGCCAAGATTCAGCAAGAGGAGGTCCTTCCCCAGAACTGTTTTCCTCTCATCTTCATGAGTCAAAACTGTTAACCACCCTCTCCCTTCTGACACTTATTCTACCCCTTAGGAAGGAGGAGGAGGATGACAGTCTAGGGCCTGTCGCTCAACAGGCGTGGGCAGCCATGAGGGCCTGGGCAAAGGAACTCATGCTGTTCCAGTCTGTCCCCTCTTCCGTGGCACTGGTGCCCACTATCCTCTGAGCTCACACAGCGATTGAAGTGGCTTGTATTCACAGAGGCTGCTTGGTTTCCTAGGCTCCAGGAGAAGCAGCAGCTGCTATTGTAGGCCAGCAGAGAGGGCATCTGAGGTAGTAGGTGCTGTGGGCCCTCCCCAGGCAGAGCAGCATCTGTCTCGTCTTGATGGGCTGGCTCCGTCAGGGCTGATGTAGCCCCGAGGCTGGAGAAGCTTCTTCCAGCCCTGCTGCATCTGATTAGCGCTGGTGGGTTCTGCTGAGGATGACGGGCTTGTTTATGCTGGCCCTGGGCTTGCTTCTATGGCCAGGCTACTGGAATCCAGGGGTCTCTGTTTTACCCTGGAACTTGCCTGGAGTTTGTACTCTAGGGTTCCCTTGAGGTAGCTCATGTACCAGGGAGAAGCTGTGAAGTTATCCTTGTTGGGGGTGGAAATGCCCTGGGACTCTCTTGAGCTCTCTGCTCCCAGCAGCCTGGCACAAGGCTTTGAGTCTCAGAAGCTGAAGACATATGTAGGACTTAAGTAAAGGACTAATGTGCAGTGACAGAGAAATGAATGACTCAGTGGGTAAAGGTGACTTCTGCTAAGCCTGATGATCTGAGATTGATCCCAGGCACTCACATGAAGGGAGAACCAACTCCCACAGTTATCTCCTTACCTGTGTGTGTGTGTGTGTGTGTGTGTGTGTGTGTGTGTGTGTGTGTGTGTGTGTCTCTCTCTCTCCAACCAACTCCACTCCCACAGTTATCTTCTTACTTGTGTGTCACACACACACAGACTGTTTTTTGTTGTTTTTTTTTTTTCAGGATAGAATTTCTCTGTGTAGCCCTGCCTATTCTGGAACTCATGCTGTAGACCAGGCTGGCCTTGAACTCACAGAGATCCACCTGCCTCCCGAGTGCTGGGATCAGAGGTGTGCACCACCACTGCCCAAATGAATAATATTTTTAAAAAGAAAGAGAATACTGCTGTGGGGTCTGATCAGAGGGTGTTCATTGTCCCTGGAGTTGGTCTGTGTCAACTTTGGAAAAATGGGGACATTGTCCAACTTGGCATGGGAGCTTTCCAAGGACCTTCAGAAAGCAGAGGTCTGTTTCATTTGCCCCACACCACAGGGTTTCTCCGTTCCAGAGCTGAGGATGTATTTCAGTGAACTCCTGGAGTCCAGGGTCATCTAAGATACTGGGTCTAGCATCCACAGACAGCAGTCAACTTTCAACTTGAGTATCAGGTCCATCCATTGATGGAAGCTTCTAGACTGTGAAGAGAAGTGTGACTAGCGCCATGGTGGACGTTACTGTGACTGAGTGGTGTTCAGTTGTTGGTGCCTGTCATAGCCAAGGAAGAGTGTGTTGCCTGTGCCTGCCATAGGCTGTTTGCCAGTGCTTTATCTGCCACACTTCCTTAGGGAGGCAACCAACTTAACAGCCCTTGTCAGGCAGCTGCAGCCTAGCTTCTTGGATGTTTTCTTAGCCCACAACAACACAGAGTAAAACTCAGCCAGGTCCTTCATTTAGTCCCAGTTTCTGGTCAGAGAGACTTGGTTTTGTTTATTTGTTTGTTTTTTGTTTTGTTTTGTTTTTTTGAGACAGGGTTTCTTGGTAGCTTTGGAGCCAGTCCTGGAACCTGTCTATGTAGACCAAGCTGGCCATGAACTCAGAGATCTGTTTGCCTCTGCCTCACGAGTACTGGGATTAAAGGCATGTGCCACCACTGCCTGACTCATTTCTTTTTCAAATAATAGGATGTAACTTTCCTTTTGCAAACCCCTAAGTGTAGCTATGTTCAATGCATTGATGTGATGGGAATTACTCTGTTCATTATAACAGTAGCACCTGTGATGGCCTGCCCACCTGTGACTGTCACCAGATAGCCTCCAAATGCACATTGTTTTATGTACATTGTCTATAGTTGTGTGTGTGGTGTTGCTGAGGACTGGATGCTTAGGCAAGAGCTCTACCAGTGAGCTACACCTCCTGCCCTACCTTATGTCTTTGAAACGTGGTCATAAGCTTGTGGAGGAGGAATTTTTACAGTGTTTTGTAGGTGCAGAAACTGAAACACAGAATTTATGTAACTCGCTGGAACATTGAAACTGAGGTCTGTTTGGACTCCGATATCGCTGTTGTTTTTTCCATTCAACCTTGACCACAAGGTACAGCTCCTTTGCCAGGCTAGGTGGCCAGATCCTGTCAGCTGAACCCCTGATCAGATGGGAATGTGTTTAGTCCTGAGCCCTATGATGACATCAGGTTATTTGTCTTAAAGGGGTGGGAGGAGTGTGAAAATGTTTGTTTCCAGCTCTGTGGAAGAAGGACACATGCCATCTGGTGACACCTAGTCTCCATTCAGTTTTGTGTGCTTTTTCTTTTCGCCTCTGCTCTTCCAGACATCTTTGTTTGGAGAAGGGACCTACCTCACGAGTGACTTGAGCCTGGCCCTCATTTACAGTCCTCATGGCCATGGGTGGCAGCATAGCCTCCTCGGCCCAATCCTTAGCTGTGTAGCCGTGTGTGAGGTCATCGATCATCCAGATGTCAAGTGCCAAACCAAGAAGAAGGGTGAGTGAGCGCTGGGCCCAGGCCTGGCTGCGGCTCTTGCTCTGGCTCAGGTGTGGGGTGGACGGCCATTGCATGGTCCAGAGCAGCACAGACAGGACAAAGGCTGGGCTGCAAGGACGGGAATGGCTTCTCAGGGATGGAACACGTGATAGGAAAAGATCACACTACAGGTAGGAGTCAGGCAGTTCTGGGGAGGGGCTGACAAGGAGCAGCTGAGAGGGTTCAAGATGCCCAGGGAAAGCTTTGGGAAGGAGGCAGGATTTAACAAATGCAGACTCTTCCGGAGGACCTGAAACCTGTGTCTAGCAGCCACACTGTGGGATCCACAACCACCTGTAACTCCAACTGGGATCTAACATTCTCTTTCGGCCTCATGGGTACCAGACATGTGGTGAACATACATACATTCATGTGAAACACTCATACATATAAAATAAAAATTAAGAAAAAAAAACAGGTGGTGACTCATTCCTTTAATCCCAGCACATGGGAGGCAGAGGCAAGCAGATCTCTGTGAGTCTGAGGCCAGCCTGGTCTACAAATCCAGTTCTAGGACAGCCAGGGTTGTTACACAGAGAAACCTTGTCCTGAAAAACCAAAAACCAAAACAAAAAACCCAAAAATTAAGAAAAAAAAGATTTGACAAATGGAAACCTTACATACTTGTAAGGTGAGGGCATGGCTCGTTGGGAGTCAGACTTTTGCTATTATTTCTGGGCACTCGCATCATCAGAAAACCTGGTATCCAATTAACATGCAATAAAGGTTTGCTCAACAAAAGCTAAGGATAATGGGTCCAGATTCTCTGTGCTCCGCTGGAGTGTGCTGGAATCCCCAGACGACCAGAGGGGCATCTGAGGCCATGGACTCTCCAGGAGCAGATAGCTAGCAGCCACCTCAACTCCACTGGCTTGAGGTGCCCCTTGGATTACATGCCCAGTGCCTCCCTCTGGGCCACCCTCCTCCAAGGCAGAAGAGTCACAGGACTGTCATTCCTGTCTCCAAACTGGGCTGTTGGCTTTACTAAGAAGAGGAGAATTCAAGACACAAACTGTTCTGGCCTCTAATGTGAAACAACTGGACCCAAGGAACAGGCCCAGGTCTGACGCCACCCTCCCAAACCAGACAGCACGAACGCCCGCTTGCGTGCGTAATTCTTAGCAAGTTTGCATATGGAGACATTAGACATCAAAACACAACTGCCCAGCCTCTGCTGCCCAGAGCCCTGGCTTGTGTTTGATGAAGTCTTTCTGTGTTATTAACAGGAAAGAGTGTCCTCCCTTCCTCTCAGACCAGACTTAAGTACTTGATTAGCATGTACAAGGCCCTGGGTTCAGCACTGCACAAGTACACATAAAATCCACAACAGCAAAAACAAAAAACAAAAAAAGTTTTGCCTGGTGCGCTGGCATGAGCCTGTAGTCTCAGTGAGTAGGAAGCAGAACAGGAGGATCAGCAGATAAGGACTAGCCTTAGCATGGAGGTGCACACCTTTAATCCCAACACTTGAGAGGCAGAGGCAGGCTGATCTCTGTGAGTTCAAGGCTAGTCGTTCCTGACTAGACAGAGCCACATAGTGAGATCCTGTCTGAAAAAAATTTTTTTTCCCCTTAAAATCCTGGGCAGGGCATGGTGATAGATACCTGTAATTCCAGTACTGGGGACGTAGAGAAGAGGGTCAAGAGTTAAAGGTTGTCCTCAGCTACATAGCAAGTTCAAACAAACAAAAGTCTTAGTAGGAGTGGTGGAAGTCTTTATCTGTTTTTGTGTTTGTAACCCTAGCTGTCCTGGAACTCATGCTGTTGACCAGGATGGCCATGAACTCACAGGCAATATGCCTGCCTCTGCCTCCCTCTCAAGCCTTTAATCCCAGCAATCAGGAGGCAAAGGCAGGTGGGTCTACTGTGAGTTCCAGGACAGCCAGGGCTACATAGTGTGACCCTGTCTCAAAAAAAAAAAAAAAAGTGCTGAGGTCAAAGATGCAAAGATGTGCTCCACCAGGCCTGGTGGAAGTAAGTGTTCTGAAAACTCGAGTCTAGTGTGATTTATTCAGAATGCCTCCTAGGCCCTGGGGTTGTAGCACAATTGGTAGAGTATTCACCTGGCAGGTGTGAGGCCCTGTGTTCACCTTCAACACAGCATCAACTTGGTACAGTAGTGTGAACCTGCAAGCCCAGCACTCAGAAGATTGGAGGGTCAGAGGTTCAAGGTTACCCTTAGCTAGGCACTGAGTTCAGGCACGGGTGACTGGTCTCTAAACAGATAAATAAAGAAGCTGTCGTGCTGAGGCTCTCTGCTCTCCGGTGAGTCCTGGTCCTGGCCTGGTACATGATGCTGATCTGCCGTTTCAGCCTTCCGATTACGTCTGCCTTCTGCTTGTTCCGTTCTGCGGCTTTATTTTCCTCTCTCTGTTTTCCTAGTCTCTCTTCCCATTTGTCTTCCTGCCTGCCAGAATCTCCTGATTCGCACAGGAACACGGGTGCAGTCCTCAGCCTGCTGACTTTGCGCCTCAGGACCATGAACCTTGACTCAATTCTATTTCTAATTTGCCTCGTCCGTGTCCCCCACCCCCCACCACACCCGGCACAGCGTGCTTCTCTCTCCTTTTTCAGATACCAAGGAAATTGACCGCAGCAGAGCAAGGATCAAGCACAGTGAAGGGGGAGATGTCCCTCCTAAGTACTTCGTAGTCACCAACAACCAACTTCTTCGGGTGAAGTACCTGCTGGTGTATTCCCAGAAACAGCCAAGGAGGTAAGCTCCCTGCGTGAACTTAGGAGGTGGCTGCTGTGTTCAGAGTGTCGATCGCTCAGCTGTCAGCATCGCCTCTCCCTCAGCCTCGGGCCTCCGATGTATGTAAAGCAAGCGCTCCATGATGCTGGACACCTGAGGAAAGAGGTAGAGAAGACGCATGTAGCTCTGACTCCAAAGGGACCAAACATACTAGTGGGGAAGATCTGTTTGGAAACAAGCCTGTTTGAGGGGTACATGAAATCAAACTAGGGCTCCCTGGGCAATTGGTTTGTCTGAACTCCATTCCAGAGATTGAGTCGAGAGGCAGGATGGGAACCAGACAGTGGCTGAGAATGTGCAGCTCAGCTGAACCTGCCATGGACCCAGATACTTCATTTTATCTCGCTAATGAGTTGATGTCAAGGACGTAGCACAGTGGTAGAGTGTTTGACTAGCACATAAAGGCCCTGGGTTCGATCCCCAGCATGGCAGAAGATACGAAATAAAGAAAGAGAGAAGAGGGTTGACCCCAGCAACAGATGAGGGCCCTTAGCTCTGGAGGACTGTAGAGGAGGCCACATCCCATTCCATCTAGTAGCATGGTGACAGGAAGATGTTCAGGGTCCCTAGGGGGACTGTCATTTTGTCAGCTTACTATGTTGTTGGAGTCTGTGGTGGAGCTTTTGCCAAACCCACAGAAAAGGGGTTGCATTGAATATTCTTGGGTTTTTGTTATTTTGTTTTTTAAGTGTGTGTATGTGTGTGTTTGCACCCACGCGAGTGTGCGTGCACCCAGGGAAACCAGAAGGGCTTCAGATTCCTTGGAGTTGGAGATACATGCTATTTATTTGAAAAACTGCATTCTTAACTAACTCCCTAGCGAGTGTTTTCTGTGTACATTTGGATGGCTTAGAACACCTCCCAGTGTAGCACACAGATTCCCAGGCTGGTGAGAACGCCTGCCACAAAGCCTGCCACCTTGAGGTCCGTCTCTGTGATCCACGTGGTGGAAGGAGAGAACGGACTATCCTCTGGCCTCTACACGTGCGTGCGCATGCGAGAGCGCACACACACACACAAACACACACACAATAATAAAAAAGATTCCCCCAGCTCACATTTGTCTCTGCTCATACAGACAAGACCTTCGCAAGGAGCTTGCAACCATCTGTGCAGACACCCTGAGATGGGGCATCCTTTTAAATACCAAAGCCTTAAGAAAAGCGAGTTATAAAAGGCAATAGAGGAGCTAACCGGGGAAGAGTGGGTGAGCTCATTGCATAGCCGTGTTTGTGCAGTTAGAAAATGTTCTGTTGAAAGGCGAGTTGGCGGTGCCAGGGCCAACAGCCCCAGGTCTCTCGGGCAGAGCCGCACGAAGCTTCCCTTCGAGGCTCACAGAGGATGAAATCCATCATGTCGTGTTCTCTGAGCCAGAACTTCTTGCATACACTTAAAACAAAAAATGTTTTTCCCGAGTTGCCAACTCTCTTTTTCCCTCTGGGCAGGGCCTCACGCCAGCTCTCCTGGTTGTCCAGCCATTGGTTCATGGTCATGATGTCCCTGTATCTGCTGCTGCTGCTCATTGTGAGTGTCGCCAACTCCTCTGCTTTCCAGCACTTCTGGAACCGAGTGAAGGGATGATCATGGGCACCTGGAGTGGGGGCCACTCACCGTGTGCCTTACGGAAGCTTGTCCTCTACCTCCTGCATCCCATATCCAGTCAGGCCGAGTTTGTGGACCAGCTGCAGGGGGTGCACAGGACAATTTTCATATGCCATACATGTACTGATTGCCTTTGATGATGTGCCCAGCCACAATCCAGTCAGTGGGGACCCTTGGCCCCTCACTTGTCTGCTTCTTCCTAAATAGTCTAGGGAGGTGGCTCTTCAGCCAGGGCCAACGGGAAAGTAACTCCTGCTGCGTTTAAAAGCAAAGTGTCCAAGCTGTTGGTGGTGTTTCCAGTCGCTCAGATGGAGGCTGGCCCTTTCTCTAATGCCTTTTGGAAGAGAGAACTTGGGGTGATAAATCACTAAGTGGTTGCCTTGTTTTGACTCAAGACACCCAAGAGGGACGGTCGTGTTTCTCATTCAAATCAGTGGGATCATTTGGGGATTCCATCGGCTTTAGTCTGCGGGTGCAAGACATTTGAACGGTTTTCTCAGATCAACAAACGGTTTCTGCCACAGCTGTCCCTCCCTCCTTCCTTAAGCACACGAGAGAAGGAGCCTCAGCGGATAACAAAATGCAGACTTAACAACTAGCAGCTCTGTCATCGTTTTCTAAAAATGGCCAACTCTGATTACAGCTGAAACGGAACCAAATGTTTGTTTTCTGTTTTTGTTGTTGTTTGTTTTTAAGTAACTGACAAATTAGCCTCTGTGAGCCAAATAAAAGGGGAGAAGTCTAAACCTGGAGCACCAAGTGGCCTGGGTCCACAGCCTCTTTCCTGGCTGTGTTACAGGGAGAAGGATCCAAGCCATAAGCTCGCTGTGGTCCTCATTCCCACGAAGCTGCCTTGATATACAACATTCTAGGCCTTCAGGGGGCTTCTGGCCTCAGTTGGCCACACATCTTCATGGGCTGGGTCTCCCTCAGAGGAGCTGTCGTCTTTGGGACTCAGCCTGAGCTTTAGTGTGTGAGGAGAGAGTCCCCAGCTGCCCGTGCTGTGTTGTTCATTCCCTCCTTCCTGCCAGGCTTCAACCAGAAAAGAACCCTGTTGAACGGGAATGAGGTTTTCATAGTGAATGAGAAAATCATTTTCTACAATTTGTAAAGTTTGTGAAAAAGCCACTACTATGCTTTTTAAATCAAATAGTAGGACAGTTAAAAAAAACAATAAAGATATTTTCCTAAATACTAAGCTGTCTCTGTGACTGTCCACGGCTATACTCAGTGTTAAGAACCTCACTCTTTTCCTTCATGGTGGACAGGAGTTGGCAGTGGGACTTGTAGGCGCTGACCTCACAGACGTGAACAGCTGCTGTGTGCTATGCATAGGGGTACAAGTAGGATCAAGTCACCCACCAGGAGCTGGCAGTCCAGCAGTGTGGGCAGGTAGACAGCATTTCAGGGGGAAGCTGGTGTCCTGAGATACTAGAAAGGAGAAACATTTGGTCAGGACGACAGGACCGCTACCATAGACTGTATATGTGTGCTGTGTATTTGGTCTCCACAGTTGTTTATTACAGGCCTGTGTACTTTAGCAGATAAGGATCTGAAGGCAGGCCAGAAAGCTTAATAGCTTGTCCACCAGGAGGAAACGGCAGAACTAGAGTTCTAGCTTCTCATACCCATCCTCAGAGCTAGGTGGAGCTTCTGCCAAACCCACAGAAAAGGGGTTGCATTGAATATTCTGGGCTTTTTTTTTTAATATTTATTTATTTATTTGTTATGTATACAATATTCTATCTGTGTGTGTGTCTGCAGACCAGAAGAGGGCACCAGACCTCATTACAGATGGTTGTGAGCCATCATGTGTTTGCCGGGAATTGAACACAGGACCTTTGGAAGAGCAGGCAATGCTTTTAACCACTGAGCCATCTCTCCAGCTCCCTTGTTTTGTTTTTTTTTAAGGGTGTGTGTGTGTGTGTGTGCACCCAGGGAAACCAGAAGAGCTTCAGATCCCTTGGAGTTGGAGATACATGCTATTTACTTGAAAAACTCCATTCTTTTTTTGTTGTTTTGTTTTGTTTTTGATTTTTGAGACAGGGTTTCTCTGTGTAGCTTTGGAGCCTGTCTTGGAACTCACTCTTGTAGACCAGGCTAGCCTTGAACTCACAGAGATCCGCCTGCCTCTGCCTCCCCAGTGCTGGGATTAAAGAAAGGCATGCTCTCCCCTTTTGGTTTTAAAAGAACTTAAAACATTCCCCAACTACGGGTCTGAAGCACTGAGCTTCTTTTGTCTCATAGGTGCACTGGCCGTGAGGAGAGGTGCAGTGAGATGATCAGCCAGGAAGGAAACAAGGCCTAAAAGACTCAACTCCACTCAGCCCCTACCCTAAGCCTAAGCCAGATGCCATCTTAACAATAGCTCTGGAGAAGGCAAGCTGGGAACCTTGGGGTGGGGCTCAGGAGGAAGCAGCTTCTTCTCTGTCTAATGTACCCACTAGGGAGGAATATCCCTGGACGGCTGATGGCAGTGGAGGTCAGGGGTGCTCAGGTGCCACCACCTCACACTGGGGCCCCTGCTGCTTTGGCCTTGTGAGAAGCACCCTCCCAGCTCTGTCAACTACACATCATGGCCTGGAATGCAGCATTCGGAGAGGTGTCAAGTGGGTCTCTCCCAGGTAGGAAGCCAGCTTCGAAGGGCCCAGAATCCTGTGAGCTACTAGTGCTTTCCCGTATAAATGAGAGAGGAGCATATGTGTTTCAGTGCCGGTCATGATTAATTCATTCCATTAAATGGCACTTGCCTCCCAGGCCAGGCCAGGGCTGGGGAGGTGATTTTAAAGAGCCCAGTTCAGGTGTTTTTCTTTATAACATGGCCGCATCACATCTGCGCCCATCCACAGCTAAGCCCAGGAGGTTTGTGTTGGCATGGAATCTGCCGAACTCACCCTCCCCGTTGCCATGGTGACTCTTAGGCCCTGGGATTGGATTCTGTTCTTCACACACAAACATGACCACACCCTCCCGAAGCCCCTCTAACACTCCCACCCCCCTCTTTACGGTCTCACCGCATAGCCTCTTCCCCCACCTCCAAGTTTTCCGTCTCTTGGCCTTTGTTTTTGTTTTTTGTTTTTTTGGTTGTTTTTTTTTTTTCCTTTGTCCACTCTCCACCATGGGTTTTTGTTTGTTTCCCAACTGTCTGGGGCTGCGCACCATGGAGACGGTGTCCTGGACTGCCTCTGACCCTGATCTGGTTAGGAACCCCTTCGCGTTGCGTGTATCTCCAACCTGATGTTCAGAACATCCAAAACAAATCCCGACATTCCAAAGCAAGATAGAAACCACCATCCCCACCCACTCTGCTGGCGCTCTGGTCCACCTGGAAAGGGCTTTGAAAATTTCCAGCGTTCCGAAGCAATGTCCATGAAGGGAGAGCGCTGTCTGCTGAGCACTTTAGTCCCAGCGAGCTGCACTTTGTGTCAGGCTGATGTTTTCGGCATTAAAATTCCACCGGAAGCTTTCAGAGGGCAGGCTTCTCAGGACAGATATACACACATTTGTCTCGGTTGGTGCACTCAAGAGAAGTTTGTTGAGTGACTATATGAAAAGATTCATGGAATCCACACCCACCCCAAAGCAAAGAGTGATGGTTGAATGGCAGTTTAAGAGGATTGGAGTTAGACCTCCGGAAGTGGTGGGGGAGTCCGTGGGTGAGGGCTTCTGAGGAGGCTGTTGTGAGGCTTGGGGAAATCCTTTTAATCCCAGCACTGAGGAGGCAGAGACAGGCCTATGTCTCTATGAGTTCAAGGCCAGCCTGGTCTACAGAGCGAATTCCAGGACAGCTAAGGTACACAGAGAAACCCTGTCTGGGGCAGTGGGGGAATGCCCATTAAGCTAGGGCAGGAGGATAACCACAAGCTTGAGGCCAGCCTGTACACATGTCTATCCATCTTTTTTATTTTTTGAACTCTAGGCTAACCAGGCTACAGAGTGAGAATGTTTCGAAACAAAAACCTGAAACATTCAAGAAACCAAAACCCAAAGCAAAGCCTGTTTAGGAACAGGCTTTAGTAATGAGTTGGGAGACAGAGAAATAACTGGAGACTCACCAGCAAAAGGAGCTCCACTAACAGGCAGTGGAGCCAAGGTGGCTCTGTCTGTATTTAGCAGGAGGACCCCACTGGAAACAGCATGTATTCTTCCAGGCCCTTCCAGCCAGCCTTGGTGTCATGGGTCAGGTCGGTCAGACTGCAGGAGGAGGCAAGGTCAGTCTGAAGTACTGGACCCATACATTGTACAGTGGCTTAAGATTTCACTGGTCGTGGGCAAGCAAGGGCACAAATATTTCCATAGGGACTGTCGCCAGAAGTCTGCTGGACTTCAAATATAGTGTTTACTTATTTACTTATTTATTTTAAAGACACACACACACAGGTATACGGGTGAGAATGCCTTGGAGACCAGGGACAATTGATCCCTCTGAAGCTAGAATTACAGGTGACTGTGGGGGGCAGTTCCTGGGTCCCCTCAATACATGGGTACTAGGAACATACTCAGGTCCTCTGGAAGAGCAGCACATACTCTTATGAGCTGAACTGGGCTGGACCCCCGCCACCAAGTGTAGTTTAAAGGAATGGCGGTGGTGTGTACTTGGGAAGTCTCACCTCGTAGCTCTTGGATTTCCTTGTTCCCTCTGCATCAGGTCACCTGTTCTTGTCGCCCAGGGCCCCGCTCGCCCTTCTGCTACTCCTCCAACCTCTCCTCTGGGGCTTTCCCCATTTCCTGCTCTCCTTGGGTCCTGGTAAAACGGCTGACTGTTTTTCCATCCACCCACTCTGAATAGAAGCAGTCATTGGTTTCAGACATGGGCATGGGACCCAGTTGGATAATAAATCTCAGCAAGTCCAGTCTTGTGGATGTTCCGGGGAAAGAGATTTGTGTCTCCTGGTCCTGAATATGGGAGGCTGGACTTTCCACGGCCTTTGGGTCTGTTGGCATTGTGTTTTAGAGGCTGCCTGTGCAGCCTGGGATGGCATGGAACTCTGTCCTGCCGCTCTGCCTCCCGCGCACTGGGAGTGCAATCCTACTGCCGCTGCCTCCTTGTAAAGCCTCGGACTAATTCCAACACAGGGCCGTTGTGATGCTGTTCACAGAAACTGGGGCGCTTAAAGCCAGGCTTTTCTCCTGGCGATCCATATATTCTTTGTGATTTAAATGTGAGAAATGAAGGCGTGTGAATCGGGAAAGGTTTTTATTTTTTCCTGATTAATCACAGCACCCAGACAGCACAGAGACAGAGACATTCATACACAGACACATTACATCACATTACTCACTTACTTGGGACTTGAACCGGTAACCTTGGGCTCTGCAGGCGGCGCTCCAATCCTCTCGTGCCCTCAGCTGTCCTAGATTCTCTTCACTTTTGGTGGAAGCCGATGAATTATGAATGTGGCTTTTAGGCTGGTGAGTCTGGATCATGGATGTTTGATTGCCGTTATAACCCATGGATGATACCACAGTGTGCTCAGATGTGCACAAAATGAGAGATGGACTCAGAAAGTGTGGACTCTGGAGCCTGAGTAATAATGGAAGCAGGTGGGCACAGGCTACAGCTGGAGAAGCTGTCGGAGTGAAGAGACCAAGGTCAGCTGTCCTCAGCCTTCCTAATGCCATGACCCTTTAATACAGTCATATTATGGTGAGCCCCAACTATAAAATTATTTATAACTGTAATTTTGATACTGTTATGAATCAATGTAAATGTCTGATATGTAGGATATTGGATGTATGGCCCTTGTGAAAGAGTTCTTCAACCCCCAAATGGGTTGTGACCCTCAGACTGAAAACCAGTGGTCTAGGCTGATGGTGGACTAAGGCTGTGGTGCCAACACCAGGCCCAGTGGGCAGAAAAGTCTCCCTATTGAGAGTCCTTAGCCCTTCTGCCTAGTTAAGCATGGGCCACGTGGGGTGCCAGCGGTGGATCCCACAGGAAATCCCCCTGGATAGTCACTTATTAACCAGAGCCTTGCGCTCAACCCTGGTCACCTGTTGATCCCAGTCACTTCAGGCCTAGGAGGTGACCATGAGGCCCACAGGGCACTGAAGGAGAGGCAGGCAGGGGGACCCACCGTCCTGTCCCGGCTGTTGCTCAGGCAGTGGGCACCCTCCCTCCTGCCCCAGCTGTTGCTCAGGCGGTGGGGACCCTCCATCCTGTCCCAGCTGTTGCTCAGGCAGTGGGGACCCTCCATCCTGTCCCAGCTGTTGCTCAGGCAGTGGGGACCCTCCCTCCTGCCCCAGCTGTTGCTCAGGCAGTGGGGACCCTCCCTCCTGCCCCAGCTGTTGCTCAGGCGGTGGGGACCCTCCATCCTGTCCCAGCTGTTGCTCAGCCCTTAAGCCTCCAGCCTGCTCTGATTATGATTTCTTCGAGACTACAAATCCAGGCACTGCCAGCAGCCAAATCCTTCTCCAATTGTCTAAGTTCTGGACATCGGAGACTAAACAGTCTCCACTGTCTAGCCAGCTGTGCCGAGCAGTATTTGTGTCTTCTGGCTGGAGGGGCTGCGGTTCTGCGTCCACTTCCAACTGAGGCCTGGGGGCCCTGGCGGTGGGAGGGTGAGGGGAGAGGACCATGTGTTAGAGGGGACACTTTTTAAGTCTCTCTTTTGTCCCAGTACCAGGTATTTTAGTCTCAAATCCTGGCTTTGGCTCATTGTTTTTGTTTTGTTTGAGACAGGGTCTCATGTAATCTGGGCCAGCCTCAAACTTGTTCTGTAGCCGAGAACGACCTTAATGCCTGATCTTCCTGCTTCCACCTTCTGAGTGTTGTGATCCCAAGCGTATGCCACCATGCTTGGTTTGTGAAGTCCTGAGGATCAAACCTGGGGCTTCGTGCATGCTGGGAAGATGCTATCCACTGAGCTATTATATCTCTCAACCTGTATTTCAACTCTGCCAGTTCAGAGGAGCTCCCCTACTGGGTCATCCTCCTTGGGGTTGGAGCCCTTTAACTGCTGCCTCTGCCTCTGAACTCCCGGGGGCACTGGAAACACTGCCTCTCTCGGCATAGACCTGCAGTCATCATATCCCCACGGCCTGTTCCACAGAAGTGGAAAGACAGAGACAAGGCCGAATGAGACTAGAACCCTGGCCTCTGATCCCTACGGCCTTGGAGTGACGTGGACATTCTGCTTTGATGACATGATGGGCTGCCCGTGCATTTGGAGGGGAGCAGGGTGTTCTCATCCTACGCCTGTTTTGGAGATCAAGCTTATGGCGGGGCTGTTTTCTGAGAAGGAAGACAGCCTCTGGGAAAGCACTGGTCCCCAGGCTCTGCTAAATCACCTTGTCAGGGGCAGAGTCAGTGTAGCAGGGTCTCTGCTCCTGTCTGAGAGTCCAGTGCCCAGTTTTCACTTGGCCAAGTCATGAGAGAAGCCAGGGACTAAGGGCAGAGTCCTCAGCAAGAGGAGCCCCTCCCCCAACACACACCATCTGCTTCTGTGCCCTAGGATCCTGGCCCGAGATTACTGGGGGGGAGGGGGTGCCTCAACCATCTGCAGCAGGAATTCCTTAGGATTCCCATCCCGTTTCCTTCCCAGCTGCAGACAGGAGGGTGGGGAGCAGACAGCGTGGGAGGGCTGGGGTAGCTCGGGAGTCTCTGTGGACAGGTGTCTCCATCCTGGTCTGTCTCGGGTCTCAGGCTGTGCCTTTTTGTCTAGCTGTCCATAATCTGCGTGGGTTTGGGCGATCGTCCTGGGCTTGCCTGTGTGGGCAGCTGTGTTTCTTTGGTAGAAAGTGTGCTTATGTGTGCTGAGGCCTGGGAGTAAGTGTCCACACCTCTGAGTAAGCCTTTGCATGTGGGTGTCATGGAGGATAAGCTGTGGGCTTCTGTGTCTTCACAGAGACAAGTGGAGTTGCTCCATAGGAGGTCATTTTGGAGTAAACACGAGCTGGTCTTTACAGATGTTAAACTTAGGTATTTGGCTCTGGAAACAGGCCCATTTGTCTATAGTCAGTCAGTGAGCCTCTGCGAACATGTGGGTGGTCTCTTAATATTTATGTGAAAGCATTCATCTTACACTCATCAATTCATTCATAAAATTATATGCTCACTTATTCAGAAGACATTTCAGAAGTACTTGCTCAGTGGTGTCCTGTAAATCTAGAGGGGCACTGGTGACCCAGGTAGAGCTGTGCTGTGGCCTTCTGGGGCCCTTCTTGCCTATTTCTCATGGGATGAAACTATGACAGGAAAAGATCTAAGATCAATCTCCAGCGGTCCAAGTGTCTAGTGTATACCTTCACCTGGAGACATGTTTGGGAGTCTGTCTCCATGTGAGTGACATTAAAGCTGATTTCCTGGAGGACACAGCCCACAGCTTTCTGCCTTCCCTTTCCCTGCTGGGGCTGACTTAGGATAATGAGATGTGCTGGGGTGCTTTCTGGGGTGCCAGAAAGAGCTCAAGATCCTGTCCTACACCCAGGCTGGGTCTCATCTATCTATGGAATAGTTTACCATAAAACGACAGCTGGAAGGTGGTGACGCGTACCTTTAATCCCAGCACCGGGGAGGCAGTGAATCTGAGTTTGAGGACAGCCTGGTCTATAGAGTGAGTTCCAGGACAGTCAGGGCTACACAGAGAAACCCTGTCTCAAAAACAAAACCAAACCAAACAAAATTTAAAAATACAAACTAAGACTATAGAATGAAGGATAGTGTACAGAAGGAATATGGCCAATACTTTTTTATTACATTTATTTAGTTGTGTGTGTACGTGCGTGTGTGTGTTTGTGCGCGCGTGCACACATGCATGCAAAGGTCAGAGGACAACGTGTGTGAGCCAGTTCTCTTTCTACCGTGTGAACCACGGGGATTGACCTCAGGTCATCAGGTTTGGCAGCAAAGCTGCACCTTCTGAACCATCGTGCTGGCCTTTGAGTTAAGTACTTTTTAGGGTCAAAATAATCTAGAATCTTTAGGTTCAGACAGAACTGAGTCTGAATCCCAGCTCTGTTATATATGTTCTTTTCTGGAATTTTCCGCCATCATACCCTACCACTCCCGGGTCCAGCAGACGTACCAACTAATTGAGTTCACTTAAACCATGTGTCTAGGTAGTTCTGACGAGTTGTGCTTTGAGAGCGATGCAAGAAAATCTAGCCGTTTCTTCAGTGCAGGTGAGTTGTTCCCTCCACCCCCACCCTACTCTGGAGCTTTAATACTTTCGTGCCTCGTGTACACACAGTTCAACGCGCTCTTCTGACTGGACTGTCTCCAGCCTATACCAGGGCTGCAGCATGCTGAGTTCAGCAGGATCAGGCACAGGGTAGGGCTGGGTCAAGTCAGGCCTCAGCTCCTTGACATGTCTGTGCCTGCTTGCCCAGCCCCAGGTCAGCTCAGGCAGCTGTTCTCAGGACTGGTACTCCTAGATGGGGATCTCTGCTCTTGGCATGACTGGCCTTGAGATCATGAAGCATTGGAGAGACGGGACCTCCATGACTCCTGTCCCCTCAAGGAGTCCTAGAGTGGCTACGTTCCAGCAGCAGCAATACACAAGGAGCTGAGAGGTGGGGCAGGAGGCAGCTCAGGTTGGTGGGGTGCCTGTCTTGGGAATCCCCTAGAACCTGTTAAAACTGGCGGCTCTTATACTCTCCTGAAATATCCCTGACCTAGAGGGAATGAAGGAGGGGTCAGGGTGCAGCCAGGGTTGCAGGCTGGGAAGTGCTCTGAAAGTGAGCTCAGGGTGGCCCAGGGCCTAGGGAAGACAGGAAAGATTGTGCCCTCCAGGTCATGAAGCCATCATCCTGACACCCTCCTCCCACGGGGACAGAGAACCAATTTGGTGGTTTCACAGGTGCGAATGATCTAAGCTAGGAAAGACCCTATGGAATCTTGTGTTTGTTTTGATATCAGGTCTCCTTATGTAGCCCAGGCTAGATTTAAACTCACTATATAGTGCATACAGTCTTCAGACTTGCCCATTCCTCTTGCCTCAGCTTCCCCAATGCCAGGATTGCAAGCACATCCCACCACACGTGGCCCCTGGGGGTCTTTGTGGTAATTCCCTGACTTCTCTAGGCTTCTGTTTGGGATCAGAACTAGGAATTTTCCTACTGGAAAAAAGAAAAGGAAAGGAAGGGAGCAATTGATAGATTGCGGCCAAAGTTATGTGTTTAAGGAAATTTCTGCTTCATGCTGGCCAGAGCCGGGAATGTCTGGTCAAAGAGCTGGTGACGGCCAGGGTCTCTGTAAGTAAACACGCAGTCTCTGAAGACTGCCCTGAGCTCATTTCCCTCAGCGGTGTGAGATGGAGGCTGATGTCACCATGAGTGGGGTCTTCTGGTCATAGAGTTTGTCAGTGAGCAGGATGGAGGCTGCACGGTTGCTGGCAGCTGGTTCCACTGTCGGTTATTGGGAACAGCTGCTTCCCATAGACGCCGCTAGGATGCCCTCCTACGCATCTCCTAGGATGGGACTCCAGCCACATTCATGACCCCACAGTAGAGGTGTTGCTGGGGATGCCTGGGATTAACTGTCCCAGCCTTAACTCTCTATGTAAGGCCTTGTCCTCCTCCAGGAGCAAGGCCTCCCTTGGTCTAAGGAGGGTCACTGAGGGTGCGTTTACTTATAAAAAGTGGTCCTCAGAAGCGCAGGTTCATGTCCTGTCCTCCCCCCCCCCCAGAGCTTGGACAGTGGCAACGTGCAACCTAGCCCGTCTCCTGGGGCCAGGCAGCCAAGTACAGCAGGGGAGTTTCCATGAGCAGAGAGCCCAAGCTGGGGGGACTGGGGTGGGGAGCAGGGAAGCCACAAAGCCCTCTCTGTGGTCCCACGGGCTCTTCCTGAGTGCCACCACCCCAGGTGAGACTTTTTATGGGGTCCAGAAGCCCTACAGCAGTCTCTGCACTGCAGCTGCCAGGGGTGGGGACAGGTTCACCGGTCTCCTCACCCCCCCACGCCACAAGACTTCACTTCCTGTTAGGAGAGCCATGAGCTGTGAAACTGAGTAGGGAATGGGCCAGAAACGCCTCGGATGGAAGCCCAGGTCTTTAGCTTTGTTGTCACCCCAGGACTTCTCTGGGCTCATCAGTCAACAGACACTCTCCAAAGAACAACCCACCCCACTCCAGGGCTGCCTGACCTCGTTCGGGCTGAACCGAGACATCGGGCTGGCTGACAGGCTTGACAGCGCCTCTGATACACAGTTTGTCTGACCACTGGGACAGTCTGCTGTCCATCTACTTAATCAACAGACCTTTATGGCACCAGAAGACTTAGTTTGTGCCAAATCTTTGCTGGATGCAGGAGATATAGGCACAAAGATGGTAGACAAGATTCCTGTCTTTAAGGAGTTGACCAAAAAGCAAATGATGATGCACGTGTGTTGTAAGCCACACATGGAGGGAGAAGATGGGCTTCCATGGAGGACGGTTCTCTACAGACCCTACCCTGATTACAGTGTAGGATGGAGAATAAGAAAGGACCATGCTGGGACATGAGGAAGAGATGCCAATAGAGAGAAAGGCAACACAGGCATGGGAGCCCCCTAATCTTAGGAGAGAGAAGACCCAACACCCAGGAATGGGGCTGTCCTAATCAGAACAATGAGAAGACGCATGGCCTGGAGCAATGGAAGTGGTAGAGATAGCTGGAGAGCCGGGGTGGAGCTGGCCAGACAGGTCTTCCTGAGCCACAGGGAGGACTTGGGTGTGAGGGCAAGATCTTGGAGACCCTAGCAAAAGTGTGTCACATCCAAGGACACAGAGATAATGGAATACACATCAAACATTTGAGGAAGAAAGAATGCCGATTTTACACTAAAAATTGACAAGGAAGAAATATTATCCCTCTTATCCCACAAAGCCAGCAACACTTTGATTCCAGATATAAAGATAGTCTAGAAAGTGAAAACCACAGGTCAGCCAGACCCAGCGGCCCTGGCACCAGGGAGGCTGAGGCAGGAGGGTTGTTGAGAATGCCAGGCCAACCTGGGCCATATAGTGAGTTCCAATGTGAACACCAGGCCCCCCAAATAAAATAAAATAAAA
>NC_022012.1:74405627-74407737 GCF_000317375.1 Microtus ochrogaster | reverse complement strand
ATGCATCTTAGCCATGGTTCTCCATCTGTGAGAAAGACACACTGCATGGTCTGCGATATGCATCTTAGCCATGGTTCTCCATCTGTGAGAAAGACTCACTGCAGTGGTCGGAAACACAAAGAGACCGTGAAATACTATTACCAGAAATGGAAGAGCAGGCCAAGAGCCTGCTTGACAACACAATGGCTGCATTTCAACAAGGAAAGATACCTCCAGCTCCATTTTCTGCTCCTCCTTCTGCAAGGGCCAGGATCCCACCTCCCCCGAGTCTCCCAGATCTTCCTTGCCTGAGCATGATGCCTGCACCCCATGTGGGAGGCCCTCCCATGATGCCAGTAGTAGGCCCCCTCCTCCTGGGATGAGCCCAGTGGAACCTGCTCCTGGAATGAGGACACCCATGGGTGGCCACATGCCCATGATGCCTGGGCCTGCAATGATGAGACTTCCCACTATCTCTATGAAGTTGCCCACTTAGTTTGGTATGACTCGGCCAGACAGATAAGATAAGAAAAAGATTGTTCTTTTCCACCAAGCGATCACCATGCTAAGCCTGAGTGTCTTCTAGCTGCATGACAAGGAAGACTTACCCCATCCTAACAGAGAGAAGAGTTTTGGAGGGGAGAAGTGGATAAAAGAAGTGCAGCTTTCACTTATATTGTGAAATATGAAAATGAAATTGTCTAGTGCCCCGTCAAGTGCTACCTGGATCCTGGAACAACTCAGTCACGATGCTGGTAGTGGGAGTGTACGTATATAAACACTTGCAGGTACACGAGTGTTTCCAGCAACTTCAATGCGCAGCAGCAGCAGCAGAATGCATAAAGAAAGTGAAGTGCATTCCTCAACATGAAAAGGGACCAGCCAGGGCTGGAAGGATGGCTCAGCGGTTAAGAGCATTGGCTGCTCTCCCAGAGGACCAGGGTTCAATTCCCAGCACCCACATGGCAGCTCACAACTGTCTGTAACTCCAGTTCCAGAGAACCTGACCAAATGCGCATAAAATAAAATATAAAAAGAGGAAAAGGAACCAGCTATGAACAGAGTGGATAACATGGATGAGTCTCTCAATCATTAAGCCTCATAGACTCATACATATAAAAAGGAATACTTATACACACTAATCTGTAGTGACATAAAGTGAATCATTACATGCGGGTGTTATGCCCAGATTGGGGGGACCCCCAAAAGACCACCACGGAGACCGAAACCCATATGTAAAGGCAAAGAACCTTTATTTAAGCTTGAGCTGGGACCCTCTGTCTATCTGTCACAGTGGTTGAGAGTAGAGAGTGCCCAGCCCAGTTGGGGTAGGGGTTTTATCATAGTAGAAGTTGTTGGGGTGAAGGGTTTTCCAGGGTTCAGGACCCTGATTGGCTGACATTTGTCTAGGGGTATCTTGGAAAAAAGGGAATAGGTGAGTCCTGGGCTCAGGGACATCTGGTGATCTTATCTAATGGTTGGAATGCCAGGCAAGTACTTTTCTTTAGACACTGGCCCTCCCTGAGTGGTGTCAGCTTATAGCTTTTCCTGGAACCCAGTACTGCCTGCCAGTAAACCAAGAAACTCAGGCCTACTCTTTAGCTGGTGCTGGTTTCTATCAAACCTGCCATGGCAGCAGAGTGAATTGGGCCTCACATGTGTGGCCAGGTGGCCCTGGGCCCCACAGGGGGTAGGAAGTGAGTTGGGAAAGAGCTGGATTTCAAAGGAGCATGAGGTCTCCTGTAAGTAACGCCAATAAAGTCAGTGTTATACACACATGAATACACACATGCACACACGAACATGAGGAAACTTTAAGGGGTCGTTTGCTTCTTTTGTGTGTTTCTTCAGAGGTCAATATCAAGTGTCTTCCTCAATTGTCAAGTGTCTTCCTCAATTGCTAGCAACTTTATTTTTTATTTATTTTGGAACTCAATATGTAGAGCAGGCTAGCCTTGAACACCCAGCGATCCTCCTACCTCTGCCTTCTGAGTGCTGAGATTAAAGATGTGTGCCCCTGCATTCAGTTTTTATACAGGAGCCAAGGCCTGAACTCAGGTCCTTGTGCTTGTATGGCTTCACCACTGAGCCATCACCCCAGCTGCTTACTTACTTTTTTTTCTGGTACAGG
>NC_022012.1:74399878-74405159 GCF_000317375.1 Microtus ochrogaster | reverse complement strand
TGCATGAGGCCTTGGGTTCAATCCCCAGCACCCCAGGGCATGGAGGTGTGTACACCTGTAATTCTAGCATTTAGGAAGTAGATACAAGAGAACCATAAGTCAAAGGGACATCCTTAGCTACATCAAGAGTTTGGGGCCAGACTACATTACATGAGGACCTGTCTGACAAAGAAAATAGAGCTGGGCCAGGGGCTCCAGACCAGACATACAGACATGCAGGGCTGAGGCTGCAGCTGGCCTGAGCGTGTGTGGGAGAGCCTCATGGGGCCGGGAGGTAATGCAGACAGGAGTCTCTCATTCCTCCCACTCCTGACTCATCTGGCAGCAGATAATCCACAGAGAAGTCACAGTGATCTTGAAGTTGCGAATCTGTTCCCACACTCTTCAGCGTGTGATCGCCTAGCAGCTTCCCCTGATCTACAAAGCCCAGCAGCACCAGGGCACCTGCCCACCTCTGTGTCTTGTCTTTGCTGTCTCCAGACACAAACTGCCTCTTGGACCAGTGTCCATGCTGCCCTGCTGTCTTGGCCTGGTATTCCCTCATGCTAGAAGACGCTTTGACCCTTTTCACCAAGTTAGCGCCCACTGACACCTCAGAGCTCAACTCTGTAAGATTTCTCCCTCGGTTCCCTTAGAGACCATACAGATGTGTGATGCGAACTCTCATGGCTTCCTACCTCGTCTTCCGTTATACTATAAAATACATATTTATATTATTTTTCAAATATGTAAGGCCCTTAAAGATGGCTCAGTACTTGTACAAGCTTGGTAACCTGAGTTTGATTCCTAGAAGAACCCATACAATAGTGGAATGAAAGAACCCACTCCATAAAGTTGTCATGTGACTTCCACATGTGTGCCATGGCATCTGTGCGCCTCCCACACCAGGCACACATAACATAATAATAAATAAAATAAAATTTAAAGAGGCATGGTGGTGCCCTGTGATCCCAGCCTGTAGGAGGTGGAAGCAGAAGTTCGAGGTTATTCTCAGCTATATAGCAAATTTAATGCTGGGCCCAAGAATAGTCTCAGGAGAACAATAGAAATTGTGCCCATTCTCAATGTGCTCTTTTCTGGGGGCTCCTTTATCAGATTCCCAGAAGAATCTGTGGTTTGGACACATTAAGAGCTATTTTCTAGTTCAATTATCTCAATTTTTAGGTCAAGAAATAGAGTCCACTTCCTTCTGGAAATAATTCTGGATAAAAGAAAAAAATTAAAAATAGACCTATGAACTGGCAAGAAGGCAAGAAATATTCAAGCCAAAAATATTTATAATCCCATAGCAATCTGGGCTATGAAACATCTTTTGCCTTAAGAAAAATTTTATTTTATAATTTTAATATTTACTATGGTTAAAAATTATGTTTTTTTTCTTTCTTCTTCCCCTTCTCCCCCAACAAGGTTTCTCTGCACAGTTCTGGCTGTCCTGAAACTTGCTCTGTAGACCAGGCTAGCACAGAGGCCCACCTGCCTGTGCCTCCCAAGTGCTGGAATTAAGGTGTGTGCCACCACCGCCCCACTTTGAACTTGGATTTACATGGCCTTATGGGGATGGAGTTATTTGTGAGAACTGGTGGTATGTTAGCAAAGGCTCTCCAGAAAAACTGAAGGGCTGTGGTCCGAACATGTCCTGTCTAAATGGCTGGACAGTGGTGGCGCACACCTTTAATCCCAGCACTTGGGATGCAGAGGCAGGGGGGATCTCAGTGAGTTCAAGGCCAGCCTGGTCTACAAAGCGAGTTCCAGGACAGAGAAATACTGTCTAGACACCAACCAAACCAAACCAAAAGGAAAAAACAAAGCAAGCGAGGCTAATTGGGCAGCAGCGTCTGGCGTCTGCCTGTCTCCACCTCCCATCTCACCATCTATGGGGTTACAAGCATGCCCTGACATGCCTGGCTTTTTTTGTGGGTTGTGGGGGTCAAACTCAGGTTCCCAGGATTGTGAGACAGCACTTTACCAGCCGAGCTATCTCTCCAGTCTCTGGGAACTTCTAGTTCTAAAGCACACAACTTTTCTGGTTCTCACACTCGCCAACTGGCTGTCTGTCAGTGTGCCCTAGGGAGGAAGAATAAAGCCGGAGGCTCCATACGAGAGCAAAAGGTGGGGAAGCCTTGCCAGAGGGGTTTTGGGGAGAAGGAGTCTGTGAACTGGAACAGCCTGGGGGTAAGAGTAGTGGTAGGGGAGGTTTGTGGTCACAAGAGCCTGGGGGCTAGCCTGGAGACTTTGATATGTGTTAGAGGTACGTGCTAATATTGAACTGGATACCCCATTTGCCTATGGGGGGCGGAGATGAGGGAAGTAGGGCTCTTCCCAACCCATAGAACCAATTCACACTAAGTGTAAGCATTCCTTTATTCACTAACAATCCTGAGCTGAGCCCAGGCTGTCATTCTTTGGGTTGGTGGCCAATGTTGGACCTAACATCCATCATTGCTCCAAAGCTTGGGATGGAGAGCAGCTTCTCCTACAAGGTCCCTGTTCCTTAGCCAGCTCCTCGAGAGACGGCAGTCATGTCTTCCCACGGCTCAAGTCTCTTGAGGGGTCTCTAGCCCTAGGCTGGTCCACTGTCAGTGAAGAAAGTGGGCTGAAAGAATGAGGACTCTGGTCTCTGCCGGGGCCAGGCAGAGGCTGGGCTTTGACGGGCCAGAACCTTCCTCTGGGCTGTGGGAGCCCCTGCAGATCCCCTCTCCCCAGGAGAAAAGCAGATGTCAGCTCAGCACAAGCAACAAACTTTCTCCACACTTGATCCTCCAGCGAGTGCACCTAGCAGCTCTCAGAGCAATGAGGAAGATGGTGGCAGGGTGGCCTTGGTCTCACATTCCACTCTGGGGAATAGAGACCATTGGTCAGCTGCACAGAGTGCTAGGTAAAGGAAATCTCCAGACTGATCTGTAGGGTCCTGGCCTGGGACAGAGCTAGTGGCTCCCAGGTGTCTGCTGTGGGCAAGGCTGACTTGAGGATTCTGGACTTTCCCATAGGAACCCTCACCCTCTCTTAATGCATCTTCCCTCCTTACAGTACAGGCATGAATTGGAGGAAATGGGTAGTATGGTATCTTTGATCATCAAAACAGAAGTAGAGAGCCACCTTGGAAAGGGATTTTCTGGCCAGAGATTAAGTAGTGTCTTTGTTTGTTTGTGTGTGTGTGTGTGTGTGTGTGTGTGTGTGTGTGTGTGTGTGTGTGTGTGTTCATGTGCACATATGTGTGTAGATACACATGTGTGAGCATGCCTGTGGTAACCAGAGGTCAGCCCTGAATGTTTATCCTCAGAAACCAACCACCTTATATTCTGAGACAGGGCCTCTGGGACCTATTACTTGCTAGTGAGGCTGGCTAGTGAGCTCCCAGGATCTGCCTGTCTCTTCTCCAGGGCTAGGAAGATAAGCCTATACTATTAATTATACTTGGCTTTTTGTGTGAGTGTTGGGAACCAAAGTCAGGTGCTCATGTGAGAAGCAGTTTTCAGACTGAGCGATTTTCCCAGCCCTCTGAGTGCTTATCACAGCTTCTCGGGGACCCAAACATATAGTCCGAGGGCCTCACAAGTGCCAGGCAAGATAAGCACTGTGGTTCTCCCCAGGAGACAGATGCAGCTCTCAGAAGCAGAACCACTTGGCCAAGGCCAGAGAATAGATGTAAGGATGGGACTGGGACCTCAGGTTGAACAGAGTCACAGAACTTATGTTTCTTATGGGACCATGAAGCCCCAGGCAGCCTAAGAACTCACTCCATTGGCTAGGAAGACATTTCTGTCACCTCTTTTTCTGGGGCTAGGCTGTGACTTCTCCGAGGCCTAGAGTGTGGGTAGGTCAGAGCTGCTGGTTCAATCCTGGGTTCCTCTTTGCAAAGGCACGCCCTTTGGTGAGGGGGAGGAAACATTTTTGAGGTGAAATGTTGTCTAACAGCAATGAACGGAAAATATTAAAAGTCCAATGGCGCCAACAAGATTCATGCCAGAGCCAGAAAGTACAGAGAAGAGGAGGGAACATCCTTGTTATTGAGGATGCAGGGGTCTACAGGGAGTCAACTACTGGTCATCCACACCCTGTATCCCGCCCGGGCCATCTCTATCTTCAGGATGAACACAAGCCTCTCCTGAGACAAAGGAAGGCCCTGGAATGGCTTGAGGGAAGCCTGTGGGTCTGTTAGGTTTGGTTTACACGGTACTCTGGGGAGGGCAGAGAACACAGCAGTGTGAGCCATGGTCCATGGGCTATTTCTGTGGGCGTGTGAGAGGCCAGGCCCACTCCACACATATTCTGAGCTTTCTGGGTACTAAAATGCCAAGAATGAGAAACTAGACCAACAAGCTTTCTCCTGTAGGCCTCTCACCACAGAGGGCTGAGCAAGAAAAACGATGCCAGTAGAATGTGATTGCAGTTCTGGGGAGTGTGCTTAGGGACTCTGGAGCAGAAGGGGGACCATTGGCTTTGCTTGGGGCTGCGAGGAAGAGCTCCCAGAGGAATGGGTAGGTGCCTGGGCCAAGCCCTACCTCCACAGGCATTGAGGGAATCCCGCAAATCTGGAGACTGAGCCTGTATTCTTGGAAGAGTCTCTGTGTTTGGGGAAAGATATACTGACAGAGATGCAGGCAAACGGACTGAGTCTCCCCACAGGAGGCAAACAAACTGCAGGAGAAACATGGGACCCTGAGGGACAATGTGCTGGGAACCCAACACACATCCTCTGCAAAAGCAGCCACGCTCTTAACTCAGAGCCATCTCCCCAACTCTCTTTTCTAGGACATTTTAATGGAACAATTGCTTGAGAGAGCTGGGATATACAGGAAGGGGTCCAGAAACCACTTGGGAGAGATGACATGGAGTCACCATCTGTTCCAGGAACTGTCACTGTGGAACAAATGACCCAAGTTTCACTGCCTAAAATGATAACCATTTTATTATGCCCCACAGACTCGGCAGCTCAAGATTTCATATAGGACTTAACTGGACAACCCTAGTGTTCTTTCCTTCCTTCCTCCGTTTTGAATATTCTTTGACATTATAAACAATTCAGTTCTTTTGAATATTCTTTGACTTTGTAAACAATTCAGTTCTTTTGCTTTTTTTTAACTATTTATTTAGTATGTGTATACCTGTAAGTTTGTGTGAGTATATGCTACATGTGTCTGGGTACCCAAAGAGTCCAGAAGAGGGTATTGGATGCCCTGGAACTGGAGTGACAGGCATTTGATGGGGTTCTGGGAACTGAACTCCAGTCTTCTGCAAGATTGGCAGGTACTCTTGGCCACTGAGTCATCTCTCCAGCCCC
>NC_022012.1:74387638-74398873 GCF_000317375.1 Microtus ochrogaster | reverse complement strand
CTGAGCCATCTCTCCAGCCCCCAAGACTTGACTTCTTATAGCAGCTGGGTCTCCCTAGAGCCGTGGTTCTCAAGCTGTGGACCATGACCTATCTTCAAAGGAGTTGCCTCCAACCACCAGGAAACAGATATTTATATTATGATTCATAACAGTAGCAAATTACAGTTATGACGTAGCAATGACAATCATTTTATGGTTGGGGGGTCACTGCAACATGAGGAACCATATTAAAAGGTTGCAACATTAGGAAGGTTGGGAATCATGGGACTACAGTGAATGACTCAAGAGTGGTAGCTGTATGTCATGGAAGTCCTGAGGCCACCTGAAACTCAAGGTGAGAGAAATTCAGTTCTACATCTTGATGTGGAGTAGTGGAATCACTTAGTACAAGAATGGGTGATGGAGCTGGGTGTGGTGGTACATGCCTTTGATCCCAGCAGCACCTAGGAGACAGAGGCAGGTGGATCTGAGTCCAAGTCCGGCCTGGTCTACAGAGCGAATTCCATGACAGCTAGGGCTACACAGAGAAACACTGTCATGGAAAAAAAAAAAGGAAATGAAAAAGAGTGAGTGATGTAATGGAAGCCATGTTTGAAAAATGCAGACTGGCACAAGCTCCTTGGACTTAGAACCGTCAGAAAGGAAGCAGTTAGGACATGGAGAGAACCATTCTGAAGATAGGTCCGTGTACCTGCATCTAATTTGACAAGCATGAAGGTATATGCCTGTAATCCCAGCACTTTGGAACCAGGGTCAAGAAGGTTGATACAACTCCAGAGCCAGCCTGAGTTACAGTGTGAGACCCCCCATCTCAAAAAATAAAGTAAGGGCTGGGAACATTTCAGATGATGGAATGCTCATATTGCATGCATGGAGCCCTGGGTTTGTGCCATACAGTCGGGGTGTGGAGGTGCACATCTCTACTCCTAGCATTTGGGAGGCAGTGGCAGGAGACACGGGTTCAAGGTCACTTTCAGGCAAACAGTGATTTGGCTTACATGAAGATCTGCCTGGGTCTGTAAAGACTCTTCAGGCCACAGGAGGACAACCATGGTCATGGTGGTGGTGGTGGAAGAGGTGGTGGTGGTGGTGTCGTCAAAGAGTGTTAGAAACAGACAACAACTTCTTCTGGAGTCATCAGGGTCAGCCCACCTCACCTTCCCTGCCGAGCTTCTTTCCCAACAGCAGAGTGGAGATCCTTGACCAAGGGTTTTGGCCCCAGAAGGCCAGCTAAGCTGGGCCCCAAACTCTTCTCCTGCCTGGGCAGAAGTGGGGGTGATGAATGAATTTCCAGTGTGTCCCAGGCAGGGGATTGAAGCTGTTTGCCGACAAGCTTGGCCTGCAGACGTCCCAGATGGCTGATCCATCCAGGCCAGGCCTTGCATAGTACAGGCCTATGGCTGCCTCCCAAGCCCTGTCTGTTCTGGGGTCCATTCAGGCCAAGCCTTGCGTAGTACAGGCCTATGGCTGCCTCCCAAGCCC
Source organism: Microtus ochrogaster (assembly GCF_000317375.1). Lineage (NCBI taxonomy): Eukaryota > Metazoa > Chordata > Mammalia > Rodentia > Cricetidae > Microtus > Microtus ochrogaster. Next base: position 74,397,391 of record NC_022012.1, on the reverse strand, counting down.
TGTCTGTTCTGGGGTCCTGGCTGAGGGAGCAGCAGCCTCTTCATCAGAGGGGGATCTTGGATGAGAGGCTTGGGAATGCTCAGATCCCCCAAGTCCAGCTGTATATAGCTCACAATTCAATTGCACTTGAGAAGAGACTGATGGGAACATTGGAGAGGAGCAGGGCAGGAGCTAGGCGGACCCAAACAGCAGGGCTGGATTAAAACTCGGGGAGCCTATGCCTTCCTCTGCCATCGGTCTTACCTTGTTGGTACATCTTACCTGTCTTACCAACCTCAGCAGTCTTCCCGCTTTTCTAACAAGCCTCCTGCCCCACAGCCGCAAAGGGCCATTTCTTCTGTTCTCTCCTGCCTGCTATGTCTCCATGTGTCAACAGACCTAGCTAGCCTAGAGCTGCCTGGGGTGTGATGTGGGGAGGCAGGGAGCTCACTCAGCCCCAAACTCTTAAGGCAAGGTTGGAGATACTGAGGCCTAGGATTACCTGGGATGTTGCTAGTCCAAGTTCACGAATCAGAAAGTTCCAGGACTAGGACTAGATCTTTGAAGCCCAGGTTCTTATGTTACTCCTGTCCTTTATTTTAGTTATTATAGCTCAGTCTCTCTCTCTACCTGTCTGTCTATTCCCCAGACCCGTTCGCCTGGGCTTTACCAGTTTCATACATCTGCTAGCAAGCCTGAGCTGAGTGAGGTCTGAGGACGTGGTGAAGGACATGCCAGGTGCTGGAGTTGAGTCCCAGTACTGCATAAACCCAGCCTGGCACACTCTTGTAACTGCAGCACTCTGGAGGTGTGGCAGCAGGATCAGAAATTCAAGGTCATCTGGGGCCAGGTTTGAGGCCAGTTTGAGGTTGCCACGAGACCCTTTCTCAAAAAACAAAACAACAACAAGCAAAGCAAAACCACCAAGCCTTAGCTGAAGCCGCTTCATGGATTGGCTCTGATGAGTTGGGCCAGACTGGGGCCAGCTACAACTACAGGGCCTGTTGGCTAAGGGCCGGGTCCTGGATTGGAAAACAGGCCCCATAAGAAAAAGCCAAAGGCCGGGTGGTGATGGCACATGCCTTTAATCCCAGCAATCGGGAGGCAGAGGCAGGCAGACCTCTGTGAGTTCGAGGCCAGCCTGGTCTACAAGAGCTAGTTCTAGGATAGGTTCCAAAGCTACAGAGAAACCCTGTATTTGAAAAAACAGAAAAAGAAAAAAGGGAAGAAGAAAAGAAAGAGCAAACAGACCTGTGTCCCATGTCAACTCCAGAGCCATTGCTGCTCAGCATCTTCTCTCTGCCCTTCCTTTCAGCCCCTGTCCCGGATGAGAAACCAGGTTTCTGTTTACACACGGAGAAAGGCAGATACAAGCAGACTTGAGCACGTGCGCCCACACAGACCTGACAAGAGGATATCTGAACTGATGCATTGTGGGAACGGGCCCGTGAGATGCTCTTTCCTCTGAGTGCAGTTATGTCAGTGATGAGTAATACTGATTGTAAGGATCTGAAATCACTAAGTCTCTGGGCATGTGTCTAAGAAAGTTTTGGAAGTGAGGTAAGAAGACCCACATTCACTGAATGTGAGTGGTACTGTTCTGTGGCAGGATCCTGGACTAAATAAAGAAGTAGGCTAAGCAGCAGCTGCCACCTCTCTCTGCTTCCTGACTGTGAGTGTGATCTGACAAGCCTCCTCGAGTTCCTATTGCCATGACTTTTCCGCCATGACAGACTGTGTATCCTTATACTGTGAGCCAAAATAAACCCATTCTCTCCTGTTGTTCTTATCCTGGTTTAGCGATGAGAAATGCGATGAACCTAACATCCTTCTTGTGGCTTTCCACTGCCCAGCCAAGCTCGCCTCCTGCCATGAAGAAGGGTTCAGTCAGGCTTTGTGGAGTGACCTTGTGGACAGCTGTAGGTACAGGCCTCCACCTCCAAGTGATGGCATGGAGGCCATCAGGGAGGCCAGACCATTTGTATGAGGCTGTGATCTGAGGCAGGACTCAAGAGACTCCCTTTGCATCTTCTACTTCCAGCCATGGTTCTACCTTTTCAACCAGTTCTTCTCAGAATGCAGTTTGAGGACCACTGTCTCCATTGCAAAGCCAAGTTTCATGTTCTACTGAGTCAGAAAGTCTGGGTGTGGTGCTAAGAAACCTGGTTTCTTCTGCATGAGTATGTGTATACCATATGCATGCCTGGTGTTCATGGGAGTCAGAGGGTGTTGGATACCCACCTAGAATTGGGATTACAGTTGGTTATGAACTTCCTGATTTGGATGCTGGGAACTGAATATAAGTCTTCTGGAAGAGCAGTAAGTGCTCGTAAGCTTTGAGCCATCTCTCCAGCCTTCAGTTCCCACATGCCTAGATTTTAGTAGCCTTCTGAGTGTTTTTTGTTTTGTTTTGTTTTTTAGAGGCAGAGTCTCATGTAGCCCAGGCTGGCTTCAAACTCTCTGTATAGCTGAGGATGATCTTGTATTCCTGATTGTCCTGCCTCCATCTCCCAGGTTCTGTGATTACAGGTATGTACCACCACACCTGGTTTATGTAGATGGAACTCAGGGTTTTTTTTTTTTCAGGTTGCATAAGTGCTCTACCAATGGCACTATATCCTCATTCCCTTCTAGCTGTTTCTTATGATGCTAAAGTTAGATAGGCACAGCCTAAGACAACAGGCATCCTCAGGCTGAAGCTGGAAGAAGCTCTACCGTACAGGCAGTTGCTTAGTCACTCACATGTGGGTAAGACTTGCTGGTAGACAGACTTGCACACGTGCACATGCACACGTGTGTGCGTGCACACACACACACCTGGCAGGATTTTGAAGCAGTTCACTTCCTGCATCTCTCTGGACTCAGGGAGTGCAGGGAGGCACACAAATGAAAGTGGGGAGGGGTAAAGATGAACTGTTCTTACCAGTTGATATCCTGTACCCTGGACTCTGTCCCTCATCTCTTCTGAGGGTCTCTGAGTGCTCCTTCAAAGGCCAAAGAAGCTGAGTCATTGCCCAGCTCAGACCAGACACCCTCATCCATAGAGATGAGGTGACCTGTGTGCCAAAGAGACTCCCGGAGTATGTGCTAAGATCCTGTCGTGCATGGGCTGGCCAGCTGGGGAATGTGGGGGATCAGCAGACCAAGCTTAGGCAAGCACACACCATCCCAAGCTATGAAATGCTGCCCAGATGGAGAATTCCTTTTGGCCCTTTCCCAGGACTGGGTCCTATGTCCAGCCTTCCTCCTGACCCCTGTTTCTCTGACATAGACTGTTATGCCCAGGCTATGGCCCACTTGGGCCATCACTGCTCTATGGCATCGTTCCCCACCCCGCCCTCACATCCCCAAGGATCTTGATGCTAAATTCTTGCCCCTGTGAGCTGCTGGGGATGTGGGGAAAGGGAGGGAGCCTCATGCTCAGATCTGGTTTCCTTGCTTCTTCCCATGGCTGGCTGCCACGGGCTGAGCCACCAGCTGTGCTATATAAGGGCCTGCGGCTGGACGGCTGGAGAGGTGAAGACTTGGACCCCCAGCTAAAAGCCTTATTCAGGACACGGTGAGCTCCAACCCTCTTACCCCAGCCCTGTATTTCACTGCCTGCCTCTGCTCCTACCCCCATCCCTAGACACCTCCTTGTTCTTTCTTTGCTGGCTGACCACCCCATCTCCCACAAAAGATCCCCCTTTCTGTTCGACATTCCTCTTTTGCCCCTTATTATCCAAGTCTTTCCTCGGTCCTGCCCACCTGAAGTCACAATCCCTCCCCCCATGGCCTCATCTTGGTCTCTGTACCTTTCCCTTCTGTGGACGGCCACTGTGCACTGTCCAGGAGCTCCGGCGAACATCGGTTGGGGAGCCTGAGTGTCAGGCCTACTGGGAGGAAATGGTGGGATATAGAGAGACTCTCTGTTGGCTGCCAGATGGGAAATGGCTTTTCCACAAGGTGCCTCAAGCCAACCTGGCCTCTCTGACAACCTTGGAGCTGGCTCTGGCTTTGCAGGCATGCTCAGAGCCCGGGAGTTTGGAATAGCCTGAACCAACTGGTACAGCGGTTTCAAGGCTAGACAGTCTGCTCTGTGGGTTTGTTTGTCTCTTTTCTTTCAGAAAGGAGACGTTTTCTTCCCTTTCTTTCCCCACCGGATTTGGTGTTTGAAGGTAACTTTAAAAACAAATAAAGTCTTGCTCTGTACCTAAGGCTGTTCTGGAACTCAAGAATAGCCCAAGCTGGCCTCCAGCTCACAGCCATACCTGCCTCAGTCTGCCAAGGGCTGGGATTATAGGTATAAGTCATCATACGCAGCTGGAGGGGAAGATTTTTTTTTTAGATCAGATTCTGGGTTGGTTCTAGCTACAGGGGAAAGATATCCAGCCAAGAGGAGCCCAGGCCACCATACCCATTCTTTGACATTATGTCTGGGCATGTTTACCTCTCCCCAGTCCTGCAGCCCTGACTCTATGTTCCCAGTTATTGGGAACCCTGGGTTCGCTCTATGCACCCCATCCAGTTCCCTTTAGCTGGCTCCTGGCTATGGTGTTCCTAGCCAGGTCGAAAACAAACAGGCCAGAATGGGTTCCAGCTGTGGCCCGTGCACATCTGGGAATGTTTTCTTGGAGGTGGTGCGACTGAGGCATGGGTGACTCTCAGCCTGCCTGTCTCCTGTAGGAGGGTCTACTGTTGCTGGGGCCAGGACTGCATGGCCTTCATAGGTAAACCTATTCAAAGCTATGAACCCCGTCAAAGGGTTGCAGAACAAAAACCTGGGTCTTGAAAGTGGTCAGTATGTTACCCAGCAGCTGCTGGAGGGAAGCCAGGCCCCCTTTACTGTCAAGAACCTTTTTTATCGCTGTTCTCCCATACAGCCTGTCTGCTGTGGAACCTGGCACAGTTCCACATCTCCCAGACAGTTCAGTGTGGCTGTTCAAGCAGATGTCACTTTAGCGAGACTCCATTCTATCTATCTTCATCCTGGAGCCACTAGAGATGTGACTCGGGCTTGGAATGGAGTTTGGTTGGTAGTGTACAGAAGATGGAGGCTAGAGAATCAGAAGGTCAAAGTCATTCTTGTGTGCACACTGAAGTTGATGCCAGCCTGGCCTACAGCAAGCAAACCAAAAAGCAGTGACCCAGAAATGTGGGTTGTGATTCCCTTTGCTTCTTTGTAGATCACTGGCTCTATGAGACAACCCTGGGTTGTCCAACTTGGTGAAGCAGCATCACCTCTCTGTGACATTTCTACGTGGCCTGAGGGAAAGATGGCAGCAATCAAGATCTGGGTACTCTCTTTCCTGGTCCTGGAGTTCACCACTGTGCTCGGTACGCACTAAGTCTCAGCTTGCTCCCATAGCTTCTTCCTGCCGCAGTGAAGTTGTTTCTCTTCTGGGACCCAATTACACATCTGCCTGGCCTGAAGACTTGAGATTGTTTGATAGCTTATACTCTGTTCCTACCTCAACTCTGAGATCGTACTTAGTATTAAAGTTCACAGAACAGAAACAGAGGTCCAGGATGAATAGTTACACATGGGGAGGAAGAAAAAAGTTAGGAAAGTTTCTGCCCCCATGCACCAAATTTAGCTCTGAGCTTCCTGGCAGCCAAAGCAGAGTGGAGTCACAGGGGAAACACAGAGTTCTCAGAAGCAGGTTTGGGGCTGGTCTGTTTTCAGTGGCATGAAAACACTTCTGGCCCTAAAAACCCAGTTTCCTATATACCCCGAAGCCAAGTTTGATGGACACACCAGAACCTGTCCTGGTTTCCTTGTCCTCTGCTCCCAGAGGTGACCCAAAGATCAGAAAGAAGATGCCTCTGACTGCCTGAGGTGTCTGCACTCCTAGGGAGAACTCTCCCTCTCCCGTCTCCCTGGCCTCTTCTCATTTCTAATCATGCTGCTAATGCAAAAACTGCTCACAACCCCTCACATGCCCCGCAGGCTTGTGACCACAGATGCAGGAACAAAGGCAGCTCCGGCACAGCACCAGTGCACCGTGCATGCCCGCCTCCTGCCTCGCCCTTTCCACCTTGGCAGCTGCTGTTTGTGAAGATGATTAACATTCAGCCATTTGAGATGAAATCAGATTAGGTTGATTAAAAGGGCTCCCATCACCCCAATTAGGCAGCACAGAGAATTCTGACTTGGCTCCTTGCCTGGGAGTTAATTGCCTTCGCCTCTGCTTGCCTTTCTCCTGCTTCTGGAGCCCTCGACCCAGCTGTGTGTAGAGAAGGGCTGGAGAAGGCTGCCCCTGTCCTGAGGGCCCTCTGCTCATACTCAGGGTGTGGTAGGAACAATGAAGACCCCTGGCCAAGTAGGTTCACAGAGTCCTTTACGGAATGGTGGCTCTCAGTGCCAGCATGTCAAGAGAAAGGGACTGGCACCCCTTGTATCAGGCATTGAGCTAGAATATCTTGCTAACATTTATTTATCGTAACATAGCTTAAGATTTATGCTAGGCATTGCTCTGAGGATTTTATAAATGAACTCTTACTGTCCTCTTTTTATGAGGACAGCTCAAGTGGCTTAAACAGTCTATCCAAGGTTAGTTAGGAGGTAACAGAGTCTGCAGCCCCCTCCAGAGATATTGCTGTCTCATTTCATGAGACCCTGGGGCCAGCAGCACCCTATGAAGGGGAAATTAGTGTTTCCATTTTTATAGAAAAGGAAAACAAGGTTTCATCTCCCCTGGGACTGATCTAGATTCCCTAGCAGGAATCTCAACCTACTAGCTGCCTGAAGTATCTGATAACGCCATTTAAATTTTTATTTATGTAATGATTTATGTAATTATTCCTTTGTGTATGTGTGGGGGGAGGTCAGAGAATAACTTGGGAGTCTGTTCTCTTTCCCTAGGATTGAACTCAGGGTGTCAGGCTTAGTGGCAAGTGCTTTTATCTGTCAAGTAATCTCTCCGGCCCTAAAAAAATTTTAAATTAGTATATACTAAATATGCATAATAATGATTTTCCTTATGTCATTTTCATAGATGTGTGGTATATCTTGATGAAATTAATTCTCATTGGCCTCTCTTGTCCCCCTTCCATTCCTTCTGACCCCTTCCCATTTTTTTCTTATTTTAGGGGGTGGGAGTGGGAGACGGGGTCTCACTATATAGCCTGGTTGGCCAATCTAGTCTTGAGAGACCCACTTCCCTCTGCCTCCCAAGTGCTGAGATTATTAAATGCATGCACCTCTAAACCTAGTGTCTCCATCTCTTTCTCTTTCTCTTTGAGACAGGGTCTCACGTAGCTCAGGCTCGCCAGGAATTTACTGTGTAGACAAGGCTGTCCTTGAACCTCTGACCCTCCCACCTCCACTCCTCAGGTGCTGAGATTACAAGTGTGTGTGTGTGTACCACCAAGTCTAGCTGCTCCTCCATTTCTTTTTTTTTCCTTTTTTTTTTCCTTTTTTTTTTTTTGGTTTTCGAGACAGGGTTTCTCTGTGGCTTTGGAGCCTGTCCTGGAACTAGCTCTTGTAGACCAGGCTGGTCTCGAACTCACAGAGATCCGCCTGCCTCTGCCTCCCGAGTGCTGGGATTAAAGGCGTGCGCCACCATCGCCCGGCTGCTCCTCCATTTCTAGAACAAGACTGGAGAGGGAACTGTCATTTGTTGGGCAAGCCCTCCATGTCAGCCTCGCTGTGTGCTTTGTGGGAAACAGGCTGAGAAATAAAGCCTTTGGGGTTTCACAGTAGTGAGTGGCACAGCCTGGGGATTTGGAGCCATGCTCAGGGTTCAGGCTGTCCCCACTTCTCCAGACCAGCTCTGCATCTCCAAACCCTGGGAGCCCTGGCTTCTCTTCTTCTTCTGTTATGCAGGGAGGCAGACGATGCTTACCCAGTCAGTGAGAAGAGTCCGGCCTGTGAAGAGGACCTCCAACACCTTTGCCAAGCCGGCTGACTCCCCCGACAGTGAGTTTTCACTGGAGTAGGGAGGGTCGGGACGGGGTCCTCACTGAGCTTGCTAGGTCAGTCTCTGAAGCCTGGGGAGGATGTTAGGGTTCTGTGGAAACTATAACAAGACACTTGGCTGCTCTCTCCCGGCAGGGGAGTACAGCACAAGAAAGTTCAGAGTCAGGAAGCTGCCTGATGTATTCCAGAAATGGGGTCGCTAATATGCTAGAGCTGGTGGGGACAAAAGGAGTAGACGGGGGTGGATAAATAACACAGAAGTCTCACCGATATTCTAAGTGATGTTTTGTGCCAGAGAATGCTGTGGTCCAAGCCACATGGAAAAGGCTTTACCCCATCTACAGTGTTAGAAAGGGACAGAATGGGAGAAAGAGAGGTTGGACAAGAAAGTCCCTAGCATGGTCCACCAGGCTGATGAGGCTGGAATGGAGGGCTCCACATTGTGAGGCACAGAAGGGACTGAAGAATTGCTGGTGAAATAAGGGGTTGGATGGGGGTGGGAAATGGGGATTGAACAGAAACAGGGAGGGTTCTCAGGGATGCATCAGGAAAGGCTAGCTGGAGTTCACCTGCTATTCAGGGATGGTTCCTCCTCAACCTGGCTCTGTCTCTCAGGTCCTGGTGAGTGGACAACTTGGTTTAACATCGACCACCCAGGTGGGCAGGGTGACTATGAGCGATTGGATGCTATTCGCTTCTACTATGGGGAGCGTGTGTGTGCCCATCCCCTGCGGCTAGAGGCCCGGACCACTGACTGGATGCCTGCGGGCAGCACTGGCCAGGTGGTTCATGGCAGTCCCCGTGAGGGCTTCTGGTGCCTCAACAGGGAACAGAGACCAGGCCAGAACTGCTCCAATTATACAGTGCGCTTCCTCTGCCCACCAGGTGAGTCTGAATGGCCCCAGTCCTTCCTCCCAGCAGCCTTGGCACAGGAGAGGCCAGGATCTGAATAGCACATGCCTGTATATACTTCCAGTCTCTTAACAGCCACTGAGTGTCATTAATGTGATAAGAGCCCCAGATCTGTCCCAGCCAACCTGTTGGGTTCACTTCCAGTGACTCAGGAGGGAAGATGGCGCTTGGGGTCTAACTTCTGGGGTTTGAATCTCTAGCTTACTATGTATAACTGTGCTGTTTATTTCTCCATTACTTATTTTGGGGGTACTGTGGATTGGATCTAGGACATTGTGTTAGAGCCCTCTACTACTGAGCTACATCTCCGGTCTTCGGCTCTTTTATTTATTTCTTAAGGAATGAGGTAGGGTTTCACTACGATGCTCAGGCAGGTCTTACACTTGTGATTTTCCTGCCTCTGTCCCAAGTAGCTGGGATTATAAATATGTGAAAAGGAGCCTAAAGCAACTGTATTCACTTAGCCCAGGCTGACCTTGAACTTCCTAAGTAGCTTCGAATGACCTTGAACTTCAGATCCTCCTGTTGGCACCACCTCCTGAGTGCTGGGATTCTAGGCAATGTGGCAGCATGCCTAGAGGCTGAGTCTCCAGCCCACTACCTTATGTGTGTGGCAAGCATTCTATGAGCTATATCCCCCAGCTCTCTTTCTTCCTCCTCCTCCTTTTTTTGAGGGGGAACATGATGGTCTAGCCCTAGTTGGCCTGGAAAACATTATGTAGCCCAGGCTATCCTTGAACTTCCTGACTTTCCTGCCTCTTTCCAGAATGTTGAGATTGCAGTCATGCACCTCTATGCCCAGCTGCAACTGTGTGTGTATTTTAGACGAGATTCTAAGGTTCTTAGTCTTGTGTTCTCACATGTTTTCAGTGTTAGGGATTGGACGTAGGGCCCCTCATCTACTAGTTAAGTCCTCTTTAACAGAGCTACATTAGTTAGGGATTGGACGTAGGGCCCCTCAT
>NC_022012.1:74379995-74386689 GCF_000317375.1 Microtus ochrogaster | reverse complement strand
CCTGTCCTGGCACTAGCTCTTGTAGACCAGGCTGGTCTCGAACTCACAGAGATCCGCCTGCCTCTGCCTCCCGAGTGCTGGGATTAAAGGAGTGTGCCACCACCGCCTGGCTCGGATCTGTGTTCTTTATATGCCTTTCCGCCCATGCTCTGGGGAGTACAGATATTAAGTGATCTGCCGCAGGCCTGCACTCTGGATGGGCACCCTGCCCCTCGGGCTCTACCTGTCGATACAGACTGATGCCGCAGACCCTGATGCTATGACGGTTTTATGGTCTTGGGAGACCAGCTAGTCTCTCTAGCAAGGGCTGAGCCTCACAGAAGAGAGGTGAAGAGGTAGGCTATCCAGAAGTCTGGCTCTCCAGGTCATTGTGAACTATAGGCCCTGAATTCCCAGGGAGTCTGCCTGCAGGGAGCATGTGCTGTTTTCACACTAGCAGAGGATGATGGCCTGCCGACAACAGAGATCCTAAGGCAACAGTGCTGGGCCAAAACCAACCAACCAACCAACCAACCAACCAACCAACCAACCAACCAACCAACCAAACCCAGAGACCTTTCACCCATATGTTACCTCTGTGCAAGTCAGAGACACTACTTCCTCAAGACTTTTGACTTCCCTTATTCGGATAAAAAATTATTGTAGGGCTGGGATGTAGCTCAGTTGGTCAAATGCTAGCTTAGCATCCATGAAACAATTGGTTTCATCTCCAGTAACACCTAAACTGGACAAGCGGTAGCCTGCTTCCTTACAATTGCAGCACTCAGAAGGTAGAGGCAGGAAGATCAGACATTGGAGGCCAGTCTCAGTTACATGAGAGTGTCTCAAAATTATTATTAATTCATTGAAATAAATAGATGTATCAGTGAGATTTATGATGCCAATAGGAACCTGTGCTCCCTCAGCAGAGAAGAAACAGCATTGGGGTCAGACTTCCTGGCCCAGTCCCCTGGAGAGGGAAGAGTGACTTCTGCTCTCATCTTATAGGGTCCTTGCGACGAGATTCAGAGCGCATCTGGAGTCCTTGGTCGCCCTGGAGCAAGTGCTCAGCTGCCTGTGGTCACACTGGGGTCCAGACCCGTACCCGCACCTGCCTGGCACAGACAGTGTCACTGTGCAGTGAGGCCTCCGAGGAAGGCCAGCTCTGTGTGAGTCCGGCCTGCACAGGTACCTGCCCCCCTCTGGGCACTGACCCTCTGTGTTGGTGAAGCTGAAATAGCCTGAAGGATGGGCTAGGGGGTCAGTGTGAGACTGAGTCTACCACTGAGCATGTCAACTGCTCTGATGGGAGACGTACAGGACAGCTGTGAACACAGGGCATTGTCAATGATCACAGCTTAAGAAATCAGATGGGGGGGTGCTGGGGAGACGGCTCAGTGGTGAGGAACACTGGTTGCTCTTCCAGAGGATCCCGATTCAATTCCCAGCAACCACATAGCAGCTCACAATTGTCTGTAACTCCAAGATCTGACACCCTCCCATAGATATTCATGCAGGCAAAACACCAATGCACATAAAATTAAAAGAAATCAACTGGGCAGTGGTGATGCATGCCTTTAATCCCAGCAGTTGGGAGGCAGAGGCAGATGGATGTCTGAGTTCAAGACCAACCTAGTCTACAAGGACAGCCAGAACTATATAGGGAAACCCTGTGTTTAATCCTACATACACACACACGCAAAAAAAAAAAATGGAAGGAAGGAAGAAAGGAAGGAAAAGGAAGGAAAGAGAAGGAAGAAAGGAAGAAAGAAAAAAGGAAGGAAGGAAGGAAGGAAGGAAGGAAGGAAGGAAGGAAGGAGAGGATGTCGTTTCCTGGGCTAAACCTGAAGGGTAGATAGGAATTAGTCGTCCAGGCAGGGCTAGAAGGGTTAAGAAAGGCCGAAGGAGGAAAAAAAAATATGTGTGAACACTCAGTCTGGGATGGGGTGAAGATGGGTCAGAATCCATAAAGCTCTGCTGATTGGCTCCTTGTCCCACAGCCTGTGACCTGACCTGTCCCATGGGCCAGGTGAATGCTGACTGCGATGCCTGCATGTGCCAGGACTTCATGCTTTATGGGGCCATCTCCCTTCCTGGAGGTGCCCCAGCTCCAGGGGCCACTGTCTACCTGTTGGCCAAGGCACCAAAGATGTTGACCCGGACAGACAGCAGAGGGAGGTTCCAAGTTCCCGGCTTGTGTCCCGACGGCAAGAGCATCCTGAAAATCACCAAGACCAAGTTTGCTCCAATTGTGCTCACGATGCCCAAGACTGGCCTGAAGTCAGCCACCGTCAATGCGGAGTTCGTGAGGGCAGGTGACCGAGGGCCCCGTGGCAGGAGGGGTTGCAAGGTTGAAAGCTCCTTTCCCGGCTCACACAGTGTAAAACCCACAGGCCCTGTGTCCTCTGGCTTTCCCTAATCTTTCTTCTTTTAAAATTCTCGCTATGCAGAATCAAAGTCTTAAAGCCACAATGGCTTCTTTGTCTGCTTCCCAAATAGAGACCCATCCCTGCCTCAGGGCTTTTGCCTTGTTGTGTGATTCAATACAGAGTGTTCTCTGAGATTTTGGTAGGTCCAGCACCCCGAGGCATGAGGACGTCTCTGACCACCTTGTTTAAAATAGTCAATTACCACAAAGGTTTGCAGGTCAGAGAGAAGCTTGGAAAGCTCAGAAATGGTGTAGAATAATAATAATTAAAAAAAAGAAAGAAAGAAGGTTCTGCTGGGGGGCAGAAGATCATGAATAATGCATGAGTGGGGGTGGGGCCATTAGTTCTGTCTTTGTAGCACTTAGAGTGTGGCTGGTGTGAGGTCCACTGAATTCTCCATTGTCCCATCCAGATGCTACCAGAGAAGTTTGTGGGAGTAGGCCCCAGATGGAGAGGGTGGAGGAGGGGAATCCTCTGGGGATCAGTTCCTTTGGGTGCTAGGGGAGCACTGGAGACTGGCAGGGGATAGAATAAAGCCATATACTTTTTTAAAAATATATATTTATCTATCTATCTATTTACTTATTTATTATTTATATAGTGATCTGGCACCAAATCTCATTATAGATTGTGAGCTAGCATATGGTTGCTGGGAACTGAACTCAGGACCCCTGGAAGAGCAGCCAGTACTCTTAACCTCTGAGCTATCTCTCCAGCCTGCCGTACACTTTTAATGTCATCGAAGATCCTGGGGAAGCAGGGGCTCTCTAGAGTCTGTCACAAAATAAGAAACCCAGACACCGTTTCTCATCTTCTTTCCCAGAGACTCCATACATTGTCATGAACCCTGAGACAAAAGCACGGCGGGCCGGGGAGAGTGTGTCCTTGTGTTGCAAGGCCACAGGGAAACCCAGTCCCGACAAGTACTTCTGGTGGGTATTCTGCTGGCTGCCCCACCCAGTTCTCTTAGAAATCAGAGCTTGCTTGCCTTGTGTCTCTAACAGTAGCCATGGCTGATAGAATAAAGGCAGCCGTGGGTGACTAGTGCAGAATCTGAACGATGGCATTTACAAATGGGGCCTGCAGGGTGGAGGCTGCCAGACAACCAGCCAGTCCTCGTATGCCTCAAAGTTCAGCTCATTCTCCCAAAATATCTCTTCCTCTCTCTATCTGTCTGTCTCTCTGAGATAGGGTTTCTCTCTGTAGCCCTGGTTTTCCTGGAACTCACTCTGTAGACCAAGCAGGCTAAAATTCAAAGATTCGCCTACCTCTGCCTTCCAAGTGCTAAGATTAAAGGCATGTGCCATCATCCCCAGCTCCAAAATGTCTCTCGACCTTTGGGTACTAACACGCATGTTCTTAGGCCAATCAGCAAGATTCCTCGGTCTTGCTTTCCCTAGCAAGGTCAGAATCCCCAGGGCTGGGAATGAGTTCTTTACCCTCCAATGAGCACTTACAGCCACTAGCTTGTACAGAATGCCAATGGTTCTGGGAGGTCAGCTGGAGAGCAGGAAGCTGTAATCCAGAGAAGTGAGAAGAGTTGTCTAAAGATTCCCCATCAATTAAAAGGTGGGGCTGGGGCTTCAAAGCAGTTTCTCAACTCCCAGCCAACCAGGTGCTCTTGGGCAGGCCGAGTGAAAGTGAACCACCTCCAATTCGCTACTTCTTGGCACATCTTCAGGTGTACCTTCCCTCCCATGACCTGCTGGGCTCCACCTCTTCATCCTTACAGGTACCACAACAACACATTGCTGGATCCATCTCTCTACAAGCACGAAAGCAAGCTGGTGCTGAGGAATCTGCGGCAGGACCAGGCAGGGGAGTATTTCTGTAAGGCACAGAGTGATGCTGGGGCTGTGAAGTCCAAGGTCGCCCAGCTGATGGTCATCGGTAAGCCTGTGTGGGTCGCAAGGGTCCTGGGTTTGCAACAGGCTGGCTGAGCACTCCAGTCAACATCACCAGACAGGAAAAGCTTGGGGTTTGCAATGATGTGCACAGTGCCAGGCTGTCTGGGATACAGTGCAGAGCTATGTCTTACTGTCACAGAACCATCATTTGAGGTGTGTGTGTGTGTGTGTGTGTGTGTGTGTGTGTGTGTGTGTGTGTAGAAATGTAAATAAAGTTCAGTCAAGACAAAAACATGCAGGACCTGGGGATGTCACTTGGTAGAGCACTTGTCTAGCATAAATGAAGCCCTTGGTTCAGTCCCCAGAACTACAGAAACCCAGAAGATGAAAGTAGGGGGACAGAAGGTTAGGGTCAGCGGCAGCTATATAGTGAATCTGAGATAGCTTTGGCTACACAAGATTCTGTCAACTTCCCCCTGAAATTCATTTTATTTTATTTTTTTAAAATATTTATCTATTTATTATGTATACAATATTCTGTCTGTGTATATGCCTGCAGGCCAGAAGAGGGCACCAGACCCCATTACAGATGGTTGTGAGCCAGCCACCATGTGGTTGCTGGGAATTGAACTCAGGACCTTTGGAAGAGGAGGCAATGCTCTTAACCTCTGAGCCATCTCTCCAGCCCCTGAAATTTATTTTAAAAAATGTAGCTAAAATAGAAACCCAGGCCCTATTAGATAGAATTAGACACCTTCCAGGTGCATCGTAGCGTATGCATGCATTCCCAGCGTTTGGCAGGTAGAGGGAGGACCAGGAGTCTAAGGTCATCTTCTCTTACACAGTGGATTCAAGGCTAGCTTTGACTATATGAAACCCTATCTCAAAAAGCCAGCCCTCCCCCAAAAATAAAGCCCCCAAACTGATATTCTGCAATGACCCCCCAAGAGTCTGCTTTTTGTCTGAGATATGACCTGGGCATGCTGACTTCAAAGCTTCTTACTTCACCCTGCTTTGCAGTGAAGGTTGGACAGTCCTGATCTTCGAGTATCATGAGGGGCAGTGTGTGTGGAGGGAGAAGTGTTACTGATCGCCGGGCTACAGAAGCTGGGAGCTGAGAATGCGTTATACGAAAGGGTGACCTGATTAAGGCTGGCTTCTAGAAGAAAACTGGAGGGGGAAAGACTTCAGGCCCAAGGTCTATGAAGCCTGTCCTTGGAAAGTGAGGGGAAAGAGATCATCTTAGGAATCGGCCTAAACAAAACAAAACAGAGGAAATGAAAATTCATTGGAAGAATTATGGAATATTTCGCAGACTCTAAGAAAATTGAGCAATAGACCTCAGATCAGACATGGCAAAGGGCCTTAGCGGAGGAGGCATGAAGTGTGTCAACGGTCACGGCTACACCCACCCTGTCAACACAGTGGTCCTTTCATGATTCTGCATTATTCAGTTCCCAGATAACAACTGCACGTTCTTTCCTAAGTTTAACATAAAGGGAACTAAAGAGAAAACAGTGTTAATGCGAAATAGAACTATGTCAGTAGCTAATAGCTTTGTCACAATAACTAGAAAGATAAACTAAGAGAGTTTATCTTTGTGTTTACTCAAGAGCAACCATGAATGTGACTGACAAGGGTACAGAGGTGGTGTCCTGGTGGTTCAGTCCTTGAATGCTACTGTTACAAAGACATTGTTTTGCTCAACTGATAAACAGTTTGGGGCACTGGTCCAAGCTAAGGGAAGTGGAGTCTTAGATTGAGTCATGTGGTACTGACTCCAGTATTGAGAACTCCAGTGTATGACAGCCGCATGGGGAAAACACCAGACTCCCATTACTTTAAACAAGGCTTGTTTGTTTTGTTATTTGTTTTTTGAGACAAGGTTTTATATAACCCAGGCTGGCCTCAAACCCATTATATGGTCAAGAATGGCCTTGAATTTATGATCCTTCTGTCTCCACCTCCCAAGTACTAGGATTATAAGTGTGTATCACCATGCCCAGTTAAAACAGGGTTTCTGGGGCTACAGAGATGGCTCAGTGGTTAAAAGCACTGGCTACTCTCCACAGGACCCAGGCTCTATTCCTACATGGTAACTTAAAACCATTTGTAACTCCAGTTCCAGGGGATCCGATGTCATCATTCTGGCCTCCGTGGACAGTCTTTTGGCTTATGTAGGCATAGATACACACAGGCAAAACATCCATGTATACAAAATAAAAAAAACAAAAACAGGGTTTCTACCTAACAAATGTTTCCTGGTATGTGTGAAAATCACTGAGGATGTAGAGAGTGCCAGGCACTGCAAGACATGGGTCACAAATAGCTTTCTCTTATATGCCAGCAATACCTCCAATTTCTCTGATAATCTCAAAACACCTTCATACATTTTCAAGATCCCTCCATTGAGAACTGCTATTCTACTGACCTCAGTAA
>NC_022012.1:74367925-74379776 GCF_000317375.1 Microtus ochrogaster | reverse complement strand
CCATACCCCCAAGAAAGTTCTGTGAGAGTCAGAGTCGCAGATACATAAGTCCTTTGAAAACTAGAAAGGAAAGGATGTGGCTCAGTGATAGAGCAATTGTGTAGCATACACAAGGCACGGGGGTCAGTCCCCACCACACACACACACACACAGCAAGCTTTCTTAGAGGCACACACTCACAAACATGCACATGCACGTCGAGCTGGCTTGGAGGCACACACTTGCGAACACACACACACACCAAGATGGCTCAGAGGCACATACTTGGTAATCCCAGCTCCTGGATGGTAGAGGCAGGAGGATCATGAATTTAAGATCATCCTAGGCTACAGCATAAGTTTGAGCCCAGCTTGGGCTCTGCAAGACCCCGTCTCAACAAAACAAAAACAAAATTGAGAGAGGAGAAAAAAGAAGGGAAAGAGAGAGAACACACTGACCTGAGGTACTCTGTGTCAGACATGAATTTGTATTTTAATATCCATACCATTTCTTCTTTAGCACATGATGAGAGTCCTTGCAACCCAACCCCTGAGAGCTACCTTATCCGGCTGCCCCATGACTGCTTCCAGAATGCCACCAACTCCTTCTACTATGATGTAGGCCGCTGCCCAATCAAGACCTGTGCAGGGCAGCAAGACAATGGGATCCGGTGCCAGGATGCCGTGGAGAACTGCTGTGGCATCTCCAGAACAGAGGAGAGGGAGATCCAGTGCAGTGGGTACACGCTGCCCACCAAAGTGGCCATGGAGTGCAGCTGCCAGCGGTGTACAGAGACACGGAGCATCGTTAGGGGCCGAGTCAGTGCTGCTGACAATGGGGAGCCCATGCGCTTTGGCCACGTGTACATGGGGAATAACCGTGTGAGCATGACTGGCTACAAGGGCACGTTCACCCTCCACATCCCCCGGGATACAGAGAGACTGGTGCTCACATTTGTGGACAGGCTGCAGAAGTTTGTCAACACTACCAAAGTGCTGCCCTTCAACAGAAAGGGGAGTGCCGTGTTCCATGAGATCAAGATGCTTCGGCGGAAAGAGCCCATCACATTGGAAGCAATGGAAACCAATATCATCCCCCTGGGAGAGGTGGTTGGTGAAGACCCTGTGGCTGAACTGGAGATTCCATCCAAAAGTTTCTATAGGCAGAATGGGGAGCCTTTCACAGGAAAGGTGAAGGCCAGCGTGACCTTCCTGGATCCTCGGAATATATCCACGGCCACAGCTGCCCAGAGTGACCTGAACTTCATCAACGACGAAGGAGACACCTTTCCCCTTCGAACATATGGTATGTTCTCGGTGGACTTCAGGGATGAGGCCACTTCTGAGTCACTGAATGCTGGCAAGGTGAAGGTCCACCTTGACTTGAACCAGGTGAAGATGCCAGAGCATGTGTCAGCCATGAAACTCTGGTCGCTCAACCCAGACACAGGACTGTGGGAAGAGGAAGGCGATTTCAAATTTGAAAGCCAGAGGAGGAACAAGAGGGAAGAGAGGACTTTTCTAGTGGGCAACATGGAGATCCGTGAGAGAAGGCTCTTTAACCTGGATGTCCCTGAAAGCCGAAGGTGCTTCATCAAGGTGAGGACTTACCGGAGTGAGAGGTTCTTGCCTAGTGAGCAAATCCAGGGGGTTGTAGTCTCAGTGATCAACCTGGAGCCCCAAACTGGCTTCTCATCTAACCCCAGGGCCTGGGGCCGATTTGACAGTGTCATCACTGGCCCCAATGGGGCCTGCCTGCCTGCCTTCTGCGATGACCAGTCCCCCGACGCTTACTCCGTCTATGTCTTGGCAAGCCTTTCTGGAGAAGAACTAGAGGCGGTCGAGTCTTCTCCTAAATTCAACCCAAATGCCATCGGTGTCCCTCAGCCCTACCTCAACAAACTTAAATACCGTCGGACAGACCATGAGGATCCACGTGTTAAAAAGACGGCTTTCCAAATCAGTATGGCCAAGCCAAGGCCCAACTCAGCTGAAGAGAGCAATGGGCCCATCTACGCTTTTGAGAACCTTCGGGCATGTGAAGAGGCACCGCCCAGTGCGCCCCACTTCAGGTTCTATCAGATTGAGGGGGATCACTATGACTACAACACAGTTCCTTTCAATGAAGATGACCCCATGAGCTGGACTGAAGACTACCTGGCATGGTGGCCCAAGCCAATGGAGTTCAGGGCCTGCTACATCAAGGTAAAAATCGTGGGACCCCTAGAGGTGAATGTACGATCCCGCAACATGGGGGGCACGCACCGGCAAACTGTGGGAAAGCTCTATGGGATCCGAGATGTGAAGAGTACTCGGGACAGAGACCAGCCAAATGTCTCATCTGCCTGCTTGGAGTTCAAGTGCAGTGGAATGCTCTATGACCAAGACCGCGTAGACCGCACACTAGTGAAGGTCATCCCCCAGGGCAGCTGCCACCGAGCCAGTGTTAACTCTATGCTGCATGAGTATCTGGTCAACCACCTTCCCCTAGCGGTCAACAATGACACCAGTGAGTACACCATGCTGGCACCCCTGGACCCTCTGGGCCACAATTATGGTATCTACACTGTCACCGACCAGGACCCTCGTACAGCTAAGGAGATTGCCCTTGGCCGGTGCTTTGATGGTACTTCCGACGGCTCCTCCAGAATCATGAAGAGCAATGTGGGAGTTGCCCTGACCTTTAACTGTGCAGAGAGGCAGGTAGGCCGCCAGAGTGCCTTCCAGTACCTCCAAAGCGCACCAGCCAGGTCCCCAGCTAGGTCCCCAGCTGCAGGCACCACCCAAGGAAGAGTGCCGTCCGTGAGGCAACAGCGGGCAAGCAGGGGTGGCCTGCGCCGGCGTGGAGAAGTGGCCCCCCTGAGATATTCTGGGGTTGGTCAGCAACCTCTGAGCAACTAGGTGTTGGGGTTCTTCATAGTTTCTCTCTGTCCACCTCATGTGACAACGGTTGTGAGACTGTTGCACAGATTGTCACTTGTTAATTTAAACAGATCTGTTTGGTGCAGCTTGCTTCTGTGTGCCTTTACTTATTGTGATACTGGCTGGCACATGGCCCCCAAAATGACAAAATAAAGATTCCTTTTTAAAAAGAAACAAAAGGACTTGGTAGACTTCTGCAGCTTGGGCCGTTCGTTTTTGCTATGACTGCAAACACACTTCTTTTTGTATGGTTTTGTCAACCTCTGCACTAATGTTTATCTAATATTGAGAAGCAAATGAGCATTATAAAGCATATTGCTGGGCCATGTTCCACAAAATGCTTTTCTTTCTGTCTTTCTTTCTATTTCCTTTTTTATCCCCCCAAGACAGGTTTCTCTGTGTAGCCTTGGCTGTCCTGGAACTCACTCTGTAGACCAGGCTGGCCTTGAACTCACCAAGATCCACCTGCCTCTGCCTCCTGAGGGCTGGGATTAAAGGATTGCACCACAACTAACCAGCATGTTCTACAAAATGTAAGCAAAGCCTTTGTCACCGTTCGTACATATAAATGGTGGTTAAATAAGGAAATAAACAATATTTTACTTGAAATGCAATTAATATTTATTTCTTTTTAAAGGTTATTTTTATATATAATTTATTTTTATTTGATGTTCATTGATGTTTTGCTTGCATATATGTCTATGGGAGGGTATCAGAAGCCCCGGAACTGGAGTTACAGACAGGTGTGAGCTGTCATGTGGTGCTGGGAATTGATCCAGGGCCCTCTGGAAGAGCAGCCAGTGCTCTTAACCACTGAGCCATCTCTCCAGTCCCTTAACATTTCTTTGGCAATTTTGGACCTCTGGTGTACATGCAACTGTAGATGATTGAATATTTTTTTTATTTTATTATTATTATTATTATTTTAGTTTTTTTCGAGACAGGGTTTCTCTGTAGCTTTGGAGCCTGTCCTGGCACTAGCTCTTGTAGACCAGGCTGGCCTCGAACTCACAGAGATCCGCTTGCCTCTGCCTCTCGAGTGCTGGGATTAAAGGCGTGCGCCACCACTGCCCGGCCGAAGATTTTTTATAATTTATGTGTATGTGTGTACCTGTGTGGGCTTATTTTCACCACATGCATGTAGGTGCCCAAGTAAACCAGACGGCATCAGATCCCCGGGAACTGGAATTAGAGGTGGAGTTTTTTGTTTGTTTATTTGTTTGTTTGGTTTTGGTTTTTGGAGGCAGGGTTTCTCTGATAAAACAGTCCTAGCTGTTCTGGAACTTGCTTTGTAGACCAGGCTGGCCTCAAACTCTCAGAGATCCTCAAACTCACAGAGACTACCTACCTCTGCCTCCCGAGTGTTGGAATTAAAGGTGTGCACCACAACTACCTATCTTTGGGGTTTTTGTTTTGTTCTGTTTTGAGACAGGGTTTCTCTATGGTCTTGGCTGTCCTGGAACTCACTGTGTAGACCAGGCTGGCCTTGAACTCAGAGATCCACCTGCCTCAGCCTCTTATATGCTGGGATTAAGGGTGTGTGCCACCACTGCCTGGCTAGAGGTGGTTTTAAGCCACCTGATGTAGGTTCTGGGAGATAAACCAGGGTCTTCTGCAAGGGCAATAAGCACTCTTTATTGCTGGGCCATCTCTCCAGTCTCCAAAATCACATTTTCTCCACCAACTCTGAGAAGAAAATCTCCTAGTTCCCACAGTCTCAGGACCTCTGGAGCAATCTCTCCAGCTCTTAACTTCAGAGCCATCTCTCTAACCCCTCCTTCCCCCCACCAAGATTTTTTATTGTGTATAGAGATGGCTCTAGTGGTCCTGAGTTCAATTCCCAGCACCCAGTAACCACATGGTGGCTCACAACCAACTTTTTTTTTTTTGGTTTTTCGAGACAGGGTTTCTCTGTGGCTTTGGAGCCTGTCCTGGAACTAGCTCTGTAGAACTCACAGAGATCCGCCTGCCTCTGCCTCCCGAGTGCTGTGATTAAAGGCGTGCGCCACCATCGCCCGGCCACAACCATCTTTAATGAGATCTGGTGCACCCTTCTGGCCTGCAGGCATACACGCAGGCAGAACACTCTATACATAATTTAAAAAAAAAAAAAAAGTTTAAAAAACAGTGTTCTGCCTGCATACCAGAAGAGGGCACCAGATCTCATTATAGATGGTTGTGAGTCACCATGTGGTTGCTAGGAATTGAAATCATGACCTCTGGAAGAACAGTCAGTGCTCTTAACCATTGAGCCATCTCTCCAGCCCCGAGACAGTGTTTCTTGGAGTGAAGTCTGATCTCAAACTTACTATAAAGCTTAGGATGACCTTGAACTCCTGGTATTTCTGCCTTCATCTCCCAAGTACTGGAATTGGGGACTTACATCACTGTACCTAGTTTTATGCAGTGCTGGGGATTCAGACCCAGGACTTTATGCATATTGGGCAAGTCCTCTACAAACTGAGCTCCATTCCCAGTCCGCCCCCACCCCCGTTCCTTTATATTTGCTTTTGTTCTTGCTAGAAGCCCAGCAGAGCCAGGGCAGATGTCCATAAATGTACATCCTGGGCTTTGAGTCTGAGGCTGCCATGCTGTCCTTGGGCACTGGAAAACAGGGCAAGGTGGTGCAAGCCAGTGTCCCTAAGTTACAGGGCTGGGCACCTCCAGCAGGTCACACTTGTTCTCTTAGCTCATAGTTTCCATTTTCAGAGAAAAGCAGAGATTCCTGGAGTTGTGAGCCTGTTCTGGGCTCCTAAGCAAGACTTAAAATATGTCCCAATTTTTGTTTTTTATTTTTTTCCTGCATGAGGAAGATTATACAATAGCTGGCCCAGGTTCTGGCCAAGAGATCCTTTGGCTTCTCCCAAGTCCGTTGTCTCCTTCAGCTGGTCTGGCTGACCTTGCTCCAAATGACAGGCTTTCTCTTTCTCAGTTTTCAAGTTCTTCTGCAAACACCCTGCTTTTTCAGCCTGTGGGCCTCTGTTGTGGGTAACACCTCTCCTTGGAGAGAAACAACTGGTCTATGGGAACAGGATTTGGTTTTGGTTTAAAGGGTTTAAGATAGGAAATCAGGGCCAGTGGGTGGCGCCAGAGCAATCCTGGAGCAGGGAAATGAGGTGAGCCGGCGTGGGAGCACACAAACCTAAACTGTATCCCAGCATTTGGGAGGTAGAGGATGGAGAACCAGGAGCTCAAGGCTAGCCTAAACTTCAAAGCAAGGTCAGCCTGGGCTGCATAATCTCCTGCTTGAAAAAGCAAAAGCAAACAACCAAACAATCAGGAGGTGGGGGGCGGAACTGGGATGGGATGAATCTCTCATCTTTACCAGCTACTTCAAAACTATCAGGAAATAGGTCAGGGTTGAAGGAGATAAGACATTCTTTGTAATCAGGACGAAACACCTGCTCCTGTGTCCCTGGTCAGTCCCGAGTCCTTTGGCCACCACTGTGCTGTGTTGGATTCGCCCTCTCAGGTCAGCATCTGCCTAGCTCCTGGGAGTACAGTTTATGACCAATTAGAAATGTCTCTGGAATGCACTCAGTCCCCGGTTCCTTCCCAGGTTCCTTCCCAGCCCAGCAAAACAACCAAGCAAACACAGAGCAGCCTCTGACTCATGGCTTGCTTCTCCACTGTGGCGCCTGCTTATTTTCTGGACCCAATGTTCACCTTAGAAAAGCCATCCTTTTCATTCTCCGTCAGTGCTGTGCTGGCTGATCACTCGGTACCGAGAGTGAATTTTACCAGGACAGATGTGGCGTAGCAGTAGGAAGCAGCAGAGGCAGGAAGCTACACAGAGGGGTCAAGCCCGCTGCTCTGCTCATCAATAGGAAGTCTGGAGATCTCAAGCGTCGGGGGTGCTAGAGCAAAGGTCACTGTGGAGCTTGAGAGGAATTAAGCAAAGTTGGAGGCAACACCCCGTTTATGCAGAGCTGGGGATCAAACCCAGAGCACCACACTATAAAAGCTACACCCCAGCCCTTGTCTGAATCATGGTGGAAACTAGCTGGCCTGCTCAAATGTGCCTGAAAGGGGGAGTGAGGATTGAGGAAAGAATCTATGAGAGATGAAGGATAGATCAAACATCCGGTTATCTGGCCTTGAGGGTCAAAATAGGTTTGAATTTTCTGACCTTAAATCAAGACAAAACGAGTCAAATCTGTGGACTCCCACAGAGCCACTTTGACTCAGTTCTCACATATGGTACAGAGGACAGACCCCACTTCGTCCTTCTGCATGTGGTCATCCTGTTGATCCGGCACCGTTTGGTGAGACGCTCCGCTCCACTGAAAGGTCTTGGCATCTCTGACCAAAATCAGTTGACTGTAAACGAACTCATCTATGAATTTACCAGTCTGTTCTTTTGCTTCATTACAGCAACCACTGTTGTTGGCCTTCCCGGTGGCTGCAGTTTTGAAAGCAGGAAGTGCGAATCCTCCAACTTTGGCTTTAGTTACCCAGAATGCTTCGTTTCTGTCCTCTTTCTTGAAAATCACTCTCTGTGCCCTTTAAAACCAAAAAAAAAAAAAAAATTTCAAACAAATTGGGCGGTGGTGGTGCACACTTTTAATCCTAGTACTTGGGTGACAGAGGCAGGCAGGTCTCTGTGAGTTCAAGGCCAGCCTGGTCCACAGTACTAGTTCCGGGACAACCAGGGCTACCCAGAGAAACCTTTACTTGAAAAAAAAATTCAAACAAGCGTTTCCTGACATTATCTTCAGGATTTGCAACGTTGGAGGTTGGAGTTCCAAGTTCCGCTGGGTTAGCTTCACGAACCAATTCACCACCTCCCCAGAGTCCAAGGGAAGGGTGGTAAACTAGTGCCATCTGCTGGCCATCTCTCTAAAAACAGCAGGATGGTAGACACGCCCACACGCCCACCCCACCCCACCCCCGCCTTGATTTCTGAGGTCTTCAGCCCAAAGCACTGTCACTGGAGTGGGAGTGGGGAGGATCCTCCCTGTGGTCTCCTTCATCTCCCCACAACACAAAAGATAAGCAACGACCCTGGTGGGAAAAATCCAAAAAGATAGATCTTCGGAAACTCAGGCTTGTGTTACGGCAGTGGAGACGCGCCTTCCTGTAGCTAGGCCCTTGCACTCCAAACTCTAGCAATGACAATAGCTTCCCGAGCTGGGCGTGTAGCGCAATTAGCAGAGAGCTTGCCTAGCGTGCGTGAAGCCCGCCTTCAATTCCCAACATCAAGCAAAGCAGACCTTGCCTGTAATTCCAGCACTAGTCTGTCTCTCAATCCATTGAGTTCCCCCCACCCTTTTCCTTTTCCTTTAAACTTTATTTATTTATGTGTTCGGACACACAACACTTTTTTTTTTTTTTTTAAGTATGCAGTGTTCTGCCTGCATGTGTCCTTGCAGACCAGAAGAGGGCACCAGATTTCACTACAGGTGGTTGTGAGCCACCATGTGGTTGCTGGGAATTGAACTCAGGACCTCTGGAAGAGTAGTCAGTGCTCTTAACCACTGAGCCATCTCCCCAGTCCCAACACTTGTTCTTTCCTTCCACTATGTGGGTCTCAGGGTTTGAACTCGTGGCAGCAGACACCTTTACCCTTGTTCTAATCTGAAAAGACTCAGTGTTGGTATCGGGTGATGTGCATATTTTTTTCACAGCAGCTCATGATATTCACAATGCTGGGAGATAATATTGAGTAAAAAGGAAAAAAAATGAGTTTTATGCAAGAGGAAGAGACACAAAGCTATGTTCCTTCAGTTATGTAGTTTACACAAGATAAATAGCTCAGGATAAAGTCTCAGCAGCTCCATTAAAATTATTTGAGCTGGAAAATTGCACTTGACTTTCTTTTTTAAGCATCATTAACCTGTCAGGAAAGGGTGAACGTAGGTGCTTTGTCTTGGAGAGCTGATAAGACATGATCAACGGTATTTCCCGTTCGTGTCCTGATAGAAAATCCATTTTTAATCACAGGGGAAATCCCAAATGGCCCTGTGGTTCAGAATCAAAAACTTGAGAGGAAGGCCTGGTAGGAACCTGGCTCAAGGTTTTCTGTGCTTTGCCAAGTGAGAGAGAAGCCATAGTATCCCTCTGAGACTCTGGGACTCTCTGCTCAGACTCCCAGCTCTGCTCCATCTCATAGCTGCTCAGCCATAACCCTGATAGGCCTGTCCCAACCTGTGACTATCAGGGCAGGGAGTGTACATATGTACAATGGAGTGTGCACCTTTGTAACAGTTAAACCGTTCTTAAAGAATGCTGCTGACAGCTGAGTGGTGGTGAAGACCTTTAATTCCAGCACTGGGGAGGCAGAGGCAAGGCCCACCTGGTCTACAGAGCGAGTTCCAGGACAGCCGGAGGCTACACAGAGCCTGGTGCCAACTGAAGTCAGAGGAAAGCATCGTGTACCCTGGAACTGGAGTTAGGGATAGCTGTGAATCTGTGGGTGCTAGGAACCAAAATAGAATCTCTGCAAGAACAGAAGGTTCTGCCGGGCGATGGTGGCGCACGCCTTTAATCCCAGCACTTGGGAGGCAGAGGCAGGCGGATCTCTGTGAGTTCGAGACCAGCCTGGTCTACAGAGCTAGTGCCAGGACAGGCTCCAAAGCCACAGAGAAACCCTGTCTCGAAAAACCAAAAAAAAAAAAAAAAGAACAGAAGGTTCTCCAACGGTCCCTCAGTTCCTTTTATTGTTATGACAGGTCACTTCACTACATAGCTCTGGCTGGCCTGGAACGCACTATGTAAACCAGACTGGAAAGAGCAGAGATCACAGGCTTCCCTGGTGCTGGGGTTAAAGGCGTTCACCATCACATCCAGTTATAAGTTCCCCAGTTTGAACACCACCTACAAGGTGTTCCAGCTGTACTACTGTGAGCTGTAATCACGAAACAGCTCCGCATGAAGCCAGTGTCTCAACCCAGGCTTCATGAGTGTGGATTCCAGCAGTCCAGGCACTCTGAAATGCAGAGCACAGTGTTTTGTTTTGTTTTGTTTTTTTCAAGACAGGGTTTCCCTGTGCAGCTCCGGCTGTCCTGGAACTTGCCCTTAGACCAGGCTGGCCTTGAACTCACAGAGATCTGCCTGACTCTGCCTCAGACTGGGATTCAAATGTGAGTGCCACTGTGCCCGCCCATTCACGGAGCAGTTTTAGAGGATAAACTGAAACTACCCAAATTTGCTCTGCCATGTGAGGAAACCTTCCCTGGCTTGATGCCAGAGCCACATAACCCTTGTTCACATTGATGAGAAAATTTAACCTGAGTTCTGTCCTGCTTACTGTGTTTTGTACTTTCTAGGGCAAAGTCTACACTCTGCTAACTGGGCAATCACTGGGGATCCCTTCCTGAACACTAAGATTGCTGTACAAGTTTACAGAATTTGTCTCCTAATATTCATCTTTCACTACCTGCAGTTCTACCCTCTTTCTTTTTTGTTTTATCTCCTTATTTTTATTTATTTATTTTATTATTATTTTTTTTTGAGGCAAGGTCTTGTTATTTAGGCCTAGCTGGCCTGGAACTTAGGATTTTCTTGACTCTGCCTACAAGTGCTGGAATTACAAGTGTGTATCACATCTAGATTTTTGCTTATTTCCAGACAGGGTCTCACTAGGTGGTGTTTGGGTTAAGGCTTCACTCCAGCCCCTGGCATCCATATACCCAAATGTTTGGGTGGAAAGTTCCATCCCAAGCCCCCTCCTCTGGGAGTTGCCTCAGTCCAAATTTCACCTCAGAGAAAGCCCGCCAGTGACCCCTCCTCAGAGATGCTCAAGACCACTCCCCACACTTGGAACTGTTTCTTTCTTTCCACCATGTGGCTTTGGGGAATCAAACTCAGGTCATTAGGCTTGGTAGCAAATGTCATCAAACACTGAGCCATCTTAAAAGCCTACAGTTCTTGGTTTTTTAATTATTAGATAAAAATTTAAAATGTTCTAATGAAAATGAAGTTTGCTGTGCTAGTTTTGAAAGCATCAAGGGTTTTATTGTGACTTGTTTGTTTGTTTGTTTTGTAGCCTACTTCTGGTGACGCTGAAGATTTTTGTTTCCTCCATCAGAAAAGTATGTGGTGCTATGGTCCATTCCCTCTGCACTGGAGAAACACTTCTGCTAAACATTAGGGGAAATTTCCATTCATTACTTACAACTTCATGTGTGTGCGTGGCCATGTGCATGGCTGTAAGCTCATGCAGAGGCCAGTGGCTCGTCTCTGGCATTCTTCCACTGAAGCCATTCACCTTGTTTTAAGATAGAATCTCCTTTTGGCTTTGAGTTTGTGAGTGAGACAGAGAATGTGGGTTTACGAGCACATGTCACCACACCCAGCTGTTTTACTGGCTTTTTTATGTGGATTCTAAGGATTGAACTCAAGTTGCTTGCATAATAAGATGGTTAGTGTTAATTGTCACCTTGACAGAATCTACAAACACTGGGAGACAGGCCATGAAGAGCAAAACTGAAACACTACCAACAAATCTCTCCCCACACAAGGAGACAATCAAATCCTGGTTTGCTTTAAAGACTTAAGTGGTACAGATTCAAGGCAATGCCGATCAAAATCCCAGCAAAATTCTTCACAGACCTCGAAAGAACAGTACTCAATTACATATGGAAAAGCAAAAAACCCAGGATAGCCAAAACA
The DNA here is from genome assembly GCF_000317375.1 of Microtus ochrogaster. Lineage (NCBI taxonomy): Eukaryota > Metazoa > Chordata > Mammalia > Rodentia > Cricetidae > Microtus > Microtus ochrogaster. The sequence goes on along the minus strand of NC_022012.1, from coordinate 74,368,263 downwards.
ATCCTGAACAATAAAAGAACTTCTGGAGGCATCATAATCCCTGACTTCAAACTCTACTGCAGAGCTACAGTACTGAAAACAGCCTGGTATTGGCATAAGAACAGACAGGAGGACCAATGGAACCCAATAGAAGACCTGGATATCAATCCACACATCTTCCAAAACCTGATTTTTGACAAAAAAGCAAAAAATAAATAAATGGAAAAAACAAAGCATATTTAACAAGTGGTGCTGACATAACTGGATATCAACATATAGAAGAATGAAAATAGACCCATATCTATCACCATGCACAAAACTCAAGTCCAAATGGATCAAAGACCTCAACATAAAGCCAG
>NC_022012.1:74359028-74367338 GCF_000317375.1 Microtus ochrogaster | reverse complement strand
CAAAAACACTGATGACAATTTATGCTGGAGAGGTTGTGGGGAAAAGGGAACACTTCTGCATTGCTGGTGGGAATGCAAGCTGGTACAACCCCTTTGGATGTCACTGTGGTGATTTCTCAGAAGATTGGGAAACAACCTTCCTCAAGACCCAGTAATACCACTTTTGGGTCTATATCCAAAGGATGCTCAATCGTGCCACAAGGACGTGTGCTCAACTATGTTCAGAACAGCTTTGTTTGTCATAGCCAGAACCTGGAAACAACCTAAATGCCCCTCAGTCGAAGAATGGCTAAGAAAAATGTGGTATATTTACACAATGGAGTACTACACAGCAGAAAAAAGTAACGACAGTTTGAATTTTGCAGGAAAATGGATGGAGCTAAAAAACATTTTGAGTGAGGTAACCTAGACACAGAAAGACAATTATCACATGTACTCACTCATATGTGGTTTTTAAATATAAAGCAAAGAAAACCAGCCTACAAACCAAAATCCCTGAGAACTTAGACAACAATGAGGACACTAAGAGAGACTTACATAGATCTAATCTACATGGGAAGTAGAAAAAGACAAGATCTGGGTAAATTGGGAGCATGGGGACCTTGAGGGAGGGTTTAAGAGGGGAGGGGAGAGTAAGGGAGGGAAGCAGAGAAAAATGTAGAGCTCAATAAAAACCAATAAAAAAAGACTTAAGTGATTCTTCCAGTGAGCCATTCCTTTACAGAAAGTTAATACCTGAGCACTAAAGGGCTATGATTCATGTAATATCTCATTACCTTCATGAAAATATAATCATATGACTAGAAATATCAACAGTTCAGGACAAGTGAGTAAACAAAATTTTGTAATATTATTGATCTAATGCTTATTCTGGACCCCAACTCAGTGCTTACATGTGGGCTCAATCTTTGAAGTTCTTTGGCTTATCGGTTCAGCAGAAGCCAATAAAAATATCTTTTTAGTAACTACAGTGCTATCCAACTTTATATTGTTAATTATAAATGATGACGAGTGGTGGTCAATACTTTTATATCAAAAGAAGTAGGGGTGGTGGTGGAAATATGGCTCAGCAGTTAAAAGCACTGGCTGCTCTTCCAGAGGACCTGAGTTAGCCTGGCCACATACGTGGCTGCTCACAACCACCTGCAACTCCAGTTCCAAAAATTTTGACATCATTTTCTGAACTCCTTTGACACTATTTGCCCATGGTGCACAGACATACATGCAGGCAAAACATCCATATACATAATTTTATTTTTGTTTTGAGACAGGTTTTCTATGGTGTGTAGCCCTGGATGCCCTGAAACTCCTTCTGTAGAACAGGCTGGCCTCTAATTCAGAGGTTGGCTCATTTCTGACAGGAATTTCTGAAAGTTTATCTTAGATTCACAATTTCCAATCTTGTTTTTAATGCAGAATGACTATTTCCAAATAAATCCCAATAAATAAAACACAAAACGTAACTTCTCTTGTTGGGTTGAAGGTGGTGCGGGGGAGAATGCAGAGAAGGTGCACTTGGTTCCCTCCCAACAGCTTCGCAGAGACCCTAAGAACAGTCCAAAACATCGTCCTGAGAGAACTTCAGAGTGTCTTCAAAACTGTATTAGTGGATGCATCTGAGGAAGGAGTGGGTCCTGGGGAAGGAAGAGGGAAATTCCCTTCTAGCTCCGCAACTTTAAGATGAGGAATGATCAGGAGCCAGCGCCCCAAGAAAGAATCCTGTGGTATGGGCCGCCTAGAACGCTGCTTCTCAGAGCTTTACCTGGGGAAGTGGAAGTCACTTTTCTGGCTGAAGACTGAATGAACTGTTATGGTCCTGGTTTGATTCACTCTCCTCTAAGTTTCTTTCTTTCTTTTGGTTTTTCGAGATAGAGTTTCTCTGTGTAGCTTTGGCTTTCCTGGGACTTCCTCTGTAGATCAGGCTGGCCTTGAGCTCACAGAGATCCACCTGCCTCTGCCTCCAGAGTGCTGGGATTAAAGGTGTGGGCCACCTCTGTCCTGCCTCCTCTAAATTTGTATCTGAAGATTCCAGTAGGATGTGGTGCAACTCTGTAATCTCAATCTTTAGAGGCGGAAGCATAAGCAGCAGATAGTCAAAGTCATTTTCAGCTGCATTGCAAGGTCTGGGCTACCTGGAAATTTGTCATTTAGAGTTGATCAGATTCATCTATAAAAGAAGCATAATTATTCTGGCATAAACCCCAAATACAACCCAAACAGAAACATGCAGACGCCTGTGGTGGTGGTGGTGGTGGTGAACGCCTTTAATCCCAGCACTGGGGAGGCAGAGGCAGGTGGATCTCTTATGAGTTCAAGGTCAGCCAGCTCTAACAGTGAGTTCCAGCACAGCCAGTGCTGTTATGCAGAGAAATCCTGTCTCGAAAAACTCAACCAAACCAAACAACCACCCTGATGTGGGATTCCCCTGTGTATGCTGTGATTACTGTTGATTAATAAACTGCTTTGGCCTATAGCAGGGCAGAACAGAGGTAGGCGGGAGGAGGGTGGGATAGTTCCCTGAATGCTGGGAGAAAGAAGGCAGAGTCAGTGAGATGCCATGTAGCTGCAGAGGGGGAAAGACACTAGCTGCCAGCTGGAACCTTGCAGGTAGGCCACGAGCCTCGTGGTAAAATATAAAAGAATATAAGTGGGTTAATTTAATATGTAAGAGCTTGCTAGGAATATGCTATAGTGATTGGCCAAGCAGTGATTTAATTAATACAGTTTCTGTGTGGTTATTTCGATTATTATGGGAGTCTTGGTGGCCATGAACGTACAAGCAACCTTCAACAACACAGCACCCCCCCAAAAAACCCCAAAACCAAAAGCAAACAATAACAACAAAACCCAAAGTCCCCCAAAACTGTCATCACTAAGCTTGAAAGAACAGAAAAGCTGTTTCTATGCAACAGTTGTTACTGGGGACGGGAGTGAAATTAGGTGGCATTTCTATACAGCAAGTGAGGAAACAAAAACATAAAAGAAGCCAGACTGTATAGCCCATGAGGGAAGAAACTTGTAGTACACGAGCTTGTTGGTTACTGTCCATTTAGTAATGTGTTTATTATGTGGGATTAGGGCCCAACTACATTCTCAGTGTCTGGATCACTTAAAAAACGCCCTCACCTTTTTTCCTTTTTTCTTTCCCTGTTTGTGAGACGCGTAGGAATAACTCCTGACTTGCATCTCTTTGGGCCTAAAACTTTTCGATATCAGAATAAAGGCGCTTTCTGAGGAGTTGCGCGACCGCATAACTTTGGGCTCGCTGCTTGCCGTAAGGCGCTCATTGGTGCCCAGGTTACCGCCCCCATTCTTTAGCTTCACGTTAGTCTCTACGCACGCGCGGCGCGGACTACGCCCCCTCCCGGACCTAGGACGCAGGCGCGCGCACGCTCCCCGGCTGGGGTAGGCGGGGGATGGGGGAGAGCCGGAGGGAGGGGAGGAGGGAAGGTGTCTACTCTGGTGAGTTACGGCCGTGGAACACTCGGGTCGCCCTGGCCTGGCTTCCTGGTGGCGAAAACGCTGCGCCAGCATAGAGCCGGCGGAAGGGATCGGAGCCCGTGGGCGCAGCCCTCAAGCGTCACCTTCGGGCCGCTGAGCCCCCCGAGATCCGCAGGGCGTGAAGACCCGGCCTAGGCCCCGCGGAGATGTCCAGCTGTGGCGCTTGTACCTGCGGCGCTGCGGCCGCCCGGCTGCTTACCACCTCGCTCACCTCCGCGCAGAGAGGTAACGAAGTAATCCCGCACCGGAGCCCGCTCTGGGCTCTCGGGAAGTGGGCCGGTGAGGACCCTGAGGAGGAGGGCATGAGGGCTGCCAGGCGCTGCTAGCCTCCGAAATAGTTGGCGGTCTGTTTTTGAGGAAAACTCCGTGTGCTGCCGCCCGCCCGTGCGCTCTCAGGCCTCCAGAGTTTGTGGCTGGAATGGGGCCATCTCGCCTCAACTCTGGGAGAGAGACCGAGTGCTGCATTCGGTCGTTAAAAAGTGACAATCGCTCAGTCCTATTCGGGCCTGTCACTTTTTGCGGGCCTCCGGGTACCCGGTTGTCCCGGCTAGCCCCCTAGACTCAGGCAGCGCAACAACACTCGGTGTCACGGTCATTGTGCGGTCGGTGACGCCAGGACATAAACACAGCTCACGGGTCTTCCAGATATTTGGAAAACTTTGGAATCTTAGAAAAACTGCTGGGGAGATGGGAAACGACCTCTGGAATTCTTCAAATACTTACACACAGCAACAGTCGCTCTCCGCTTCCCTAGTTTGACAGCCGGGATCTGTCCCCAAGAGTAGCTCTTGTTTACTTTGCTTCTCTACTCATCAGGGCCTGTGAACACTTGCCAAGAGATTCCGGGAATGAAACCTGTTTTTCTTTTCCTCAGATCTATGCATATCAGACTGTTGCTAGATCCTGTTAGACTTTGCGATCTTAAAGACGTCTTTTCATGAGGGCTCGGATCAATAAGAGCTGTTTTCCTAAGTTTTTGGATTAACTGTAAAATCTTCATTGCTTACTAGATATATAATTGACATTTTATTCTACACGTGAAATGAAGTAATGTGGGTGGGAATATTTTGTATTAAGTGACATGTAAGTGTAAGATTTAGTCTTAAAACATTGCCACACCTCAACAAGTAGATGTCCCAATTCCAGAGGCTTCATTTATTTGGGATACATCTGTTGAGGGCTTATCGGTTGGTGCTAGGGGTAGTAAATTCTTCATGTTTTAATTTGGTGAAGGCGACAAAAGCGGTAACGAGGGTGATGTGTTTTGGGTGTTTTGGACAGGAGGAAGTTTGGGGCCAGAAGCTGGTGGATCTCTCGAATTTGGTAGAGCTCAGTGTGCTTCTGCCTGGGAGTGCTAGGATTAAGGGTGTGTGACGCCACTCCTGGCTGATGCCTATATTTTAAATGGACTTGCCGCGTGGGTGGTAAAGATAACTCAGCAAATAAAGGCATGAGCTATGAGTTCAACCCTGGGAGCTGCAAGGTGGAAAGAGAACTGTCATGAGCATACATGCATACATACATATATATATGATAACAATTTTAAATGTGCTTGACCTATATGAGGTCACTTTGCATTTTAAATATCTGCATTCAGAAGTACTTGATGCCCAGTTAAAATTACTCAGTGATAGTGTTGACCTTGAGTTTGGGTGAAAGAATATTAGAATTGCATCTAACTTCAATTTCTGACTTCTTTGAAACCATTCCTTGTAGAAAGGGTGTCACAGTGTGTTGGTGGTGGCCCACAACCTTAACCCCAGCACTCTGAGATAGTCTCAGTACTCGGAGACAGTCTGGTGGATGTCTGAGGTTTCAGGCCAGCTTGCTCTACAGACTAAGTACCAGGAGAGCCAGGGCTACATAGAGAAACTCTGTCTTGAATCCCCCATCCCCCCAAAAGAAAGGATATCACTTCATAAAAATGTCTGACTAAAGAGGTCAAACATGTTGATCATAGATTTTATAATTATAGTGCATCTACCTTAATTTTTAGTCCTATTTCCCTCTTTTTCTTTCCTTCTGGTAGTCAAATTGTAATAAATTAAATAGGGCAAAGTTAATAATTGATGAAACATTTTTAGCAGTTTTGCTGGGTAGACCAGACTGTCTTGAACTCATGATTTCTTCATCTTGCCTCTGGAGTGCTGGAGTCATGGGCCTTCACAAGCAAGTCAGGTTTCTCAAAACTTTTGTTGTTGTTGTTGTTGTACTGAGTATTGAATCCAAGGCCTTGAGTATGCCAGGCAAGCACTTTCTTGTTGAATTATATTCTCTGGCCTTCAAAGCATTTAAGATTTCTTTCTTTTCTTTTTCTTTTTTCATTTTTTTTCAAGACAGGATTTCTCTGTAACAACCCTGGCAGCTCTGGCAGCCCTGGCTGTCTGTCCTGGAATGCTGTAGACCAGGCTGGCCTATAACTCACAGAGACCCAGCTGCCTCTGCCTCCTGAGTGCTAGGATTAAAGGCATGAGCCACCATCACCTGGCAAGCCTTTTTTTTTTTAATTTTATTTTTTATCTTTTTTGGCTAGCAGAATGTACTTAGTAAAAACTATCAAATGTTATATATAGTAATGATGCTATTTTTCCTTATTAAGCAGTATTTAGAACTCAAGAAGCAATAACTTGTTGACAGAGGTTTCTGTCTCACCCGGTCCCGCAGCCGTTCAGTCCCAAAGAAATACAGAGAGGTCTACGTTAATCATAAACTAGTTGGCCTATTAGCTCAGGCTTCTTATTAACTCTTTTTTTTTAAATATTTTATTTATTTATCATGTATACAATGTTCTGTCTGTGTGTATGCCTGCAGGCCAGAAGAGGGCACCAGACCTCATTACAGATGGTTGTGAGCCATCATGTGGTTGCTGGGAATTGAACTCAGGACCTTTGGAAGAGCAGGCAATGCTCTTAACCGCTGAGCCATCTCTCCAGCCCCTTATTAACTCTTATATCCTACATCAACCCATAATTCTTGTCTGTGTCAGCCACGTGGCTTGGTACCTTTTATCAATGAGGCATTCTCATCTTGCTTCCTCTGCATCTGGGTTATGACTGCCCAGAATTCTCCTGTTCTCCTCACTCCACCTATACTTCCTGCCTGGCTACAGGCCAATCAGCATTTTATTAAAGCGATACAACTGACAGATCTTTACAGGGTAAAAGATCATTGTCCCACAGCAATAACTAGTGCATAAAATAAAAATGTAAGCCTAAATTGATATAGTAAGTAGTTGTTAAGTTGCAGGTATTTTTTTAAAATGTTTTTTTCTTTTTCAATTTGTGTTAGCAGTTAGAGGTCAAACTTGTGAGGATTTAGCTTTATTCTCTACTTCATCAGTTATTATACACTTTAAATATTGTCACTAGAATTGGCAATCATTTTCATCTTTTGAAACTTTTTTGAGAGTATATTCTGCTATTTCTTATTCATTCTTTCATGCTATTTTAAATAGATTGGATTTTTTTTTTAAGCTGGATCATTTGTAGTTTTGTAGACTCCTTAGTTCAAAATGAAGTGCAGAAAGCCAAGGATGATCGCAGTATTGGGATGGGGGTCTCAGATTCAAGGCCAGCCTCAGCTGTGTAGAGTATTCACACCAGTCTGGATGAAACCAACTCTCAGAAAACAAAGGTATGGTGTGGGCTCAGGCCTGTAACCTCTTTGGAGGGTCACCATGGATTTCAAGTTATAGAACAGCTGTAGAATGGAAGCTTGTCCTAAAAAAGAACATTTAAATATATATTAAATGTGTATGTTAATAATACTTAAAAGCTGAATAAAAATTGGGCTGAAGATATAGCTCTGAAGAGCACTGGCTGCCCTTCCAAAGGATCCAAGTTCAATTCCCAGCATTCACATGGTAGGTCATACTGTCTGTAACTCCACTTCAGTTCTAAGGATCCAACACCCTCTTCCGGCTTCCTTGGGCACCAGGCACACATGTGTTGCATAGATTACATGTAGATAAAATGCCCATACACATTTTTAAAAATTAAAAACTGAGTAAGTTACTTTCTTATGTCTTTAAGACAAGGTTTCACTCTGTAGCTTAGACTTTCCTGGAACTCATTGTGTCTGAGCTGTTGTCAAACTCCTGCATCAGCTGTGAATTACAGACATACAGCACAATACCTGGCTTTTCATATTTCTTTTTGTTTTGTTTGTTTTTGCCATAGTGGGAGAGAACCAAGGACTTAACACATGCTAAGCAAGTGCTCTATCACCAAGGTATATGCTTGGCCCTTTAAGAGTATTTTGTTTTGAGTTAGGGCTTCACCAAGTTCTCTAGACTAGCCTTGAATTCACTTTGTAACCCTGGCAGGCCTTGAACTTGCCATCCTCCTGCCTCAACCCCCAAAGCTATTTTAATAGGCAGCTGCTCTGATACCGACAAGGCTTTATCTGTATGACAGATGTTCATAGATGGTTTAACTTTTAACTGGTTTTTATCATTGCTGCCAACAGTGTTGCAAAATGGACAGAAATGTTTCCCTGGCTTTCAGGGGTTTTTCACATGTAGTTCATGAGCCCTTCAGGGGTTCCGTAGATAGGAATCAGATTTTTTAAAACCTTGTTTCCAATAATTTTTAACAGAAAAATGGTATTTTCCTTAATTATCAAGGTAGGTGACAGATCATACTTTTAGAAGTATCTATGAATTTGTCACCAGTCAGAATCATACATTTTCTTTTTTTAAAAAAAATATTTATTAGCCGGGCGATGGTGGTGCACGCCTTTAATCCCAGCACTCGGGAGGCAGAGGCAAGCGGATCTCTGTGAGTTCGAGACCAGCCTGGTCTACAGAGC
>NC_022012.1:74356783-74358853 GCF_000317375.1 Microtus ochrogaster | reverse complement strand
ATGGTTGTGAGCCACCATGTGGTTGCTGGGAATTGAACTCAGGACCTTTGGAAGAGCAGGCAATGCTCTTAACCTCTGAGCCATCTCTCCATCCCAGAATCATACATTTTCATATTACAATTTGGGCTGACTTGGATCTAAAAATCTTGCTTTTTGGCCTTCCTTAAAACAACATTCTTTTTTAAAAAGAAGTTTTATTTATTTGTATGTATGGGGGTGAATGCGTATACATATATCATAACACTGTATTGTGACAGTCAGGAAAATTGTGGAAATAGTTCCTTGCTTTCACTTTCTGGAAATCAGGGGTGGGACTCAAGTTTGTTACGGTAGTCACAAATGTCTTTACCCACTGAGCCATTTCACTGGTCCCTGCGTTAGCCTCTTGGGTGCGTAATAGTCCTATGCCACTAAGCCTTAATTCTTTTTATCTTCCTTAGCATAGTAAATTTTCTTTGCTATGTATTTTATAGTGTGTATTCAAAAAATCTGAAATCTGTCCAAGAATTTCACCAGAGTATATGGGTTTCATGTCACAAAAAAAAAGAGTTGAACCCCCTGATGAATTTGCTGTAGTGCCTTATATTTTCTGTGATCAGTGAATGGCCTCTTTGTTTAGTACAGTTGTTTTTGAAGTACAGTCCCAAGGCAGTAGCATTTGCGCAGCATCAGCATAGCATCAACCTGGGACCTTGTTAGAAGGTCATTCTTGGGTCTTGCCTCCAGCCTTCCATAGAACCGGTGAGGAGTGCCTGCAGTGTGTTTTAACAAACATATCAGGCAATACTGATGCAAACTTGAGTTTGAGAACCACCTGTTTCCTGGCTTGACATCTTGGTTCATAGTCATAGATTACAGCATGTTAAAATTTAGTATGGTATTATAGTACCATACTAAAAGTTTCAGTAAAGAATTCCTTAACTAGCCAGGTAGTGGCACACACCTTTAATCTCAGCACTTGGGAGGCAGAAGCAGGCAGATCTCTGTGAGTTCAAGGCCAGCCTGGGCTACAAGAGCTAGTTCCAGGACAGGCTCCAAAAAAAGCTACAGAGAAACCCTGTCTTGAACCCCCCCCCCAAAGAGAAAAATCCTTAACTTTAAATGACACATGAATTATTTTTTTTGCTAGTGTTTCTGTGGTGACTCTGGTTGCATTGGTTTTTGCGTTGGGAACACTGTATACTTAAACATGCAAATCCATGATCACATGAAAATAAAATTTGAAGAGTGAGTTCAGAATTTTATAATGAAAAAAAAGAGAGAGAAATGTTTTTTATTTATTTATTATGTATACAATATTATGTCTGTGTGTATGTCTGCAGGTCAGAAGAGGGCACCAGACCCCATTACAGATGGTTGTGAACCACCATGTGGTTGCTGGGAATTGAACTCAGGACCTTTGGAAGAGCAGGCAATGCTCTTAACCTCTGAGCCATCTCTCCAGCCCCCGAAAAATGTCTTCTTAAATGTAACATTATTCCCTCCTCTGCCACTTTCATTGTTATTTCGTACCTCCTAACAACACTTTGGTAAACTGCTAGGAAGCCACCTTAGCGACTCACTACAGACTGTTGGCTTATGGAAGGTTCTTTGTAGAACCACAGTAGTGAAGTAGAATACAATTTTATTTAATCAAAGGCCATTCACCTCTTTGATCTTAGTTTGTTCCCTGAAACCCAGCTAAAGGCAGAAGGAGCTGACGGTACAAAGTTGTGCTCTGACCCCACATAAACACCATGGCCTATGCGCCCACATATGCACCTCATCCATAGATACACAGTAATAATAAATTAAGAAAAAGAAAAAAAAGTCAGGTGTGGTGGTGCATACCTTTAATCCCAGCATTCAGGAGGCATAATCAAGGGAAATCTCTGAGTCAAGTCAAGATCAGCATGGTCTACTGCTGTGGGACAATGGTCTGTACCCTGTCAATTGTATTTTAATAAAATGCTGATTGGCCAGCCAGGCGGTAGTGGCGCAAGCCTTTAATCCCAGCACTTGGGAGGCAGAGGCAGGCGGATCTCTGTGAGTTCGAGACCAGCCTGGTCTACAAGAGCTAGTTCCAGGACA
>NC_022012.1:74353454-74356683 GCF_000317375.1 Microtus ochrogaster | reverse complement strand
TCGAGACCAGCCTGGTCTACAAGAGCTAGTTCCAGGACAGGCTCCAAAACCGCAGAGAAACCCTGTCTCGAAAAACCAAAAAAAAAAAAAAAAAATGCTGTAGCCAGACAGGAAGTATAGGTTGTGACGAGAGGAGATTTCTGGGAATAGGAAAGCTCAGTCTGCAGTTGTTACCAGACGCACAGGACCCAAGATGTGACTGCCTCACTGAAAAAGGTACCAAGCCACGTGGCCAACATAGACAAGAATTATGGGCTAATATAAGTTATAAGAATTAATAAGAGCCTGAGATACTGGGCCAATAAGTTTATAATTGACATAGACCTCTGTGTGATTCTTTGGGACTTAACGACTGCGGGAAACCGGCAGGACAGAAAACTCAGTCAACATTCTACATATTGAACTCCAGTTCAGGTAGGGCTACATGTGTCCTAAAAAAAGAAAGAAAGAAGAAGAGCAAAAGGTGAAAGAAGACATCTCAAGAACAATATAATGTCCATCAAGAGAGGAATATAAGCCTGGCAGTGGTGGCATGTGCTTTTAATCCCAGCACTCTGGAGGCAGAGGCAGGCAGATCTCTGAGTTTGAGAGTTTGAGGCCAGCATGGTCTACAAAGTGAGTTCCAGGACAGCCAAGGGCTACACAGAGAAACCCTGTTTTGGGTGGGGGATTAGGAGGGATAGAATCTTTCGTCCTTGCTGGTTTTAAACTCAGTATATAGCTGATTATGACCTTGGACTAATCCTCTTGTACTACCTAAGTATTAGGATTATAAGCCTGCCCTACCATCTAGCCTTATTTTATTTTTTAAGACAAGCCCAGCTGGGGTGTTGGTGGCACATATCTTTAATCCCAGTACTTGGGAGGCAGAGGCAGGCGGATCTCTGAGTTCAAAGCCAGCCTGGTCTACAGAGTGAGTTTCAGAACAGCCAGGACTACACAGAAAAACCCTGTCTCAATAAACCCAAATAAGTAAATAAATTATTGTTTTTTTTTTAATGGTGGTGCATGTTTTTAGTCCCAGCACTTGCAGAGGCAAGTGGATCGATCTCTGTGAGTTCAAGGCCAGCCTGGTCTATAGATCGAATTCTAGGACTGGCCCATAGCTATGAGAAACCCTGTCTTGAAACAAAACAAAACAACAACAAAAAGGATGGGCCCAGTCTAGCCTCCAGATAGGAATTCTCCAGCCTTAGTTTCCTGAGTGCTAGCTTTACAAGCTACAGGAATGTGTGCACCTGGCCTGGTTTGGGGTGTGGGTGTGTGCACGTGGTTGAGTAGCTCAAGATGGCCTTGAACTTAGTGTGTGTCAGGGACTGGGATTAAAAGTGCACTGACATTCTCCGCCTGTTTTCACCATTTTAAAATGTATAATTTAGTAGTGTTAAATATTTTTAGAAGTGTTATTTATGTGTTTCTATGATGTGTGCTTGTGGGCTTATACACCATGACACATCTGTGAAAGCCAGAGGACATCTTTGTAGAGTCAGTTTTCTTTTTTGATCTTGATGGGGGTTCCAGGAATCAAAATCCATTCTCCAAGATTGCACATAACCTTTACCTGCTGAGCTGTCTTGCCAGCTGTACGTTTACAGTGTTCAACCATTAACACCATCCATGTCTACAACCCTTTCATTTTGTAAACTCTGTCCAACCAAAACCATCAATTCCTTCAACCCTAACAACCACCATTCTAAAGACTGTCTTAGATTTTCTACTGAGAACCTCATGTAAGTGGAAAAACATGTAATTTTTGAAAGTGAAACTTCCTCCCAGGTAACCAATATAGAGTTGCTATGATATGCTTATTCTCAAAGATAGAAATAATATACAAAAAGCACAAATTTAGGATTTAAATTATAAAGCATTTTTTCAAAAACCTACAGGTAAAGCAAGTGTTGAACGCCTGTCATATTTAAAAGAACCATAGGTTATGACTTACATGGTCTTGCTCACTTTTGGGGGGTTGTTTAGTTTTTGGAGACAAGGTTTCTCTGTGTAATAGTCCTGGGTGTCCTGCAACTCAGTTTGTAGACCAGGCTGTGTTGACAGAGGTTTCTGTCCCACCAGGTCCCATAGCCATTTAGTCCCAAATAAAGACACAGATGTCTACATTAGTCATAAACTGATCGGCCTAGTAGATCAGGCTTTTCTTATTAATTAATTCTTACATCTTAAACTAGCCCATTCTTGTCTATGTTAGCCATGTGGCTTGGTACCTTTTTCGGCGAGGCAATCACATCTTGCTTCTTCTGTGGCTGGGTCACGACTGTAGACTGTCCTCTTCCCAGAATTCTCCTGTTCTCATTGCCCCACCTATACTTCTTGCCTGGTCACCCCATCTATACCTTCCTGCCTGGCTACTTGCCAATCAGCATTTTATTAAAAATAATACAAGTGACAGGATGAAAGACCCTTGTCCCATAGCAAGGCTGGCCTCAAACTCGCAGAGATCCATCTGTCTCTCTGCCTTCCAAATGCTGGGATTAAAAGTATGTGCCACTGCTCAGCTGATCTTGCTCACTTTTTAAAGGATTTATCTGAAAACTGATCTGAAAAAAATTTGCTGGGATCATTCAGAGGCCTGACTTGTTATGCCTCTGACAGGGTTATTCTTTTCTGCATTGGTGTATAGCTTTGCTGTGAAAGCTAGCATTTCTCAGCCCTCTTTGGTTAAACATTTATTTACCAGGGTTTTGTTTAAGATTTACTATTATTTTATGTGTGTATTTTTTACTTGTGTGTGTAAGTGTGCTGTGTGTGTGCCTGGTGCCTGCAGAGGCCAGAAGAGGCCATTGGAACCCCTGGAACTGGAATTATAGGTGGTTGTAAGCCTCCATGTGGGTACTGGGAATCAAACCCAGGCCCTCTAAAAGAGAAGCCAATCTCTTAACCATTGAGTGTTCTCTCCAGTCCCTATGGGAATTTATTCAGACATACCAGTATTTGGTATGAAAATTAACAGAATTCTTTCTCCCTCCAGGAATTTCTTGTGGGCGCATTCATGTGCCAATTTTAGGAAGACTGGGAACCTTGGACACTCAGATCCTGCGCAGAGCTCCTTTTAGAAACTTTTCAGAAACACCTGCGTACTTTGCCTCAAAGGATGGGACAACCAAAGATGGCTCCGGAGATGGAAATAAGGTTATTTTTGTCTTTGTTGGCATCTATATATTTCCCACCTTTCTGTTTGTTTGCTTTTGGTTTTTGGGTTTTTTTTTTTTTTTTT
>NC_022012.1:74344340-74352939 GCF_000317375.1 Microtus ochrogaster | reverse complement strand
TCCTGGAACTAGCTCTGTAGACCAGGCTGGTCTCGAACTCACAGAGATCCGCCTGCCTCTGCCTCCCGAGTGCTGGGATTAAAGGCATGCGCCACCATCGCCTGGCTTGCATAAAAGTTTAACTTGATCTTATTTTGTATTTTATTTGTTTGTTGTGGCTTTTTAAGGCAATGTCTGTGTGACTTAGGCTGTCCTGCATCTTGCTATGGAATCCTCTCATTTCAGCTTCCTGGGTGCCCCCATGCCCAGCTTATTCAGTGCTTAATTTGTACCGTACAATACTTGTATAATCATTATACTTAGTAAGCGGTAAGTAAAGTGCTAACATCCCCAAGAGTAAAGTGTCATTAAATAACCACTTGTAGGGCTGAGTGGGGATTAGACATTTCCTGCTTTCATACACAACTCTAACTTATGCTGGTATAAACATCACTTTATGGGCTTTATGGAGAGATGGGTTAGTGGATAAGTGGTTAAGAGGTGGCTACTTTCCCAGAGGATTGAGCTTTAATTCCTAGTACCTACATGGCAGCTCACAACTGAATAACTTTAGTTCCAGGGGATCTGATGCCCTCTTCTGGTCTCCACAGGCACTACATACATGTTGTGTGACATGTGCAGACAAAAAAAACATACACATAAAAATTAAAGATTAAGGGGCTGGAGAGATGGATCAGTGGTTGGGAGCACTGACTGCTCTTCCAGAGGACCCAGGTTCAATTCCCAGCACCCACATGGCAGCTCATAACTGTCCAAGGGATCTGACTCCCTCGCACAAATACACATGCAAAACGCCAATGCACATAAAATAAAGATAAATTTAAAAAAAAAATTAAAGATTAAAAAAAAAAGACCTCAGTTTGTCCTCTATCTAAAAATCTTAGACTTCTCTATTTGCTGTCCAGCTGTACTGAAACTAATAAGTGGATGATTAGTGATTTATTGAGGTCATGTTACTGTTTTTCAGTGTGTGAATTTAACATACCAGAACTATTTTGTGTGTGTGTATACATACATATATATAAACTAAGTCCTAGAACATTTTCATTTCTATACATAATCCTGGCAATAACTGCCTAGTTGGTAAAATTTTCCCATTTGAAATGAGGTTTTAAAAAGTTATTTATAATAGTTTATAAAAGGTTTTGTTGTAGTGATGACTTTGGAGTAGGTAAAATGATGGCTTTTTAAAATGAGATGAAAAATTTATTCATCAGAATAAGCCAGGCTGGTGGCTCATGCCTATAATCTCAGTGTGATAGGTTAGAGCAAGAGAATTTCCATTATACTTGAGGCCAGCCTGAGCTACAGAACTAAAACAGAATGTTGAAAGTTTCTTCCTGTTATGATAATAGTTCTCAATTTCATCAAAGGATTACTTTACATAGAGTAACATTCCTTTCCTTGTACTTAGAGGTTTTTTTTTTTTTTTTTTTTTTTAAGGTTTTTCGAGACAGGGTTTCTCTGTAGCTTTGGAGCCTGTCTTGGAACTAGCTCTTGTAGACCAGGCTGGCCTCAAACTCAAAAAGATCCTTCTGCTTTTGCCTTCTACGGGGATAAAAGGTGTGTACCACCACTGCCCAGCATACTTAGAATTCTTGAAAGAAAGGCATTTAATATTCGTGTTAATATAGATTATATATTTTCAAAATGGCTTTTAGATAAATACATGTGCTAAACTGGAACTTACTAGATTTTTATGGTAGATCTTACTGACACCAGTGGCAGTAGATGCAAACTACTAATAATTCCAGCCTGGAAATTATAAGATTAATGCAGCTGGGCAGTGGTGGTGGATGTCTTTAATCTCAGCATTTGGGAGGCAGAGGCAGGCGGATCTCTGTGAGTTCGAGGCCAGCCTGGTCTACAAGAGCTAGTTCCGGGACAGGCTCCAAAGCTACAGAGAATCCTGTCTCGAAAAACCAAAATTAAAAATTAAAATAAAAAGATTAATGCAAATTATTGTTTCTAGTTAAACTACATATAAAATGGTGTCTTGAAACCAAGATTGACTGTCTTTCTATTTTGTGAACATTAGAAATCAGTGAGTGAAGGAAGCAGTAAGAAATCAGGTTCTGGGAATTCTGGGAAAGGAGGAAACCAGCTTCGCTGTCCTAAATGTGGCGACTTGTGCACCCATGTGGAGACCTTTGTGTGTAAGTAAACTTTGTGAGTTTTCTTTCCCCTTTTTCTGTAAATTATTGGATGTATAGGAATTAGAAACCAGAATTATTTTTGCTGTGAGCTTTAGTGATTCAGTAAATGTACTAAAACACTAGAAATCCCTAGAATAGTTAGGACTTTGTACCATAAGAGATAAAGTATTTGCTTGCTTAATTTGCTTCAAAGTGTTTATTTCAAATTTTAGTTTTGTGAGTTTTTTTGTGTATATCCACTGGGTTTTAGGAAAACCAAAACTTATTTATACTATATTGTTACATTCTTCAAATACGTACTAATTATCTTCTGTGGGTACTGATGTACCAGAACAGATAACACCTCAATTTTAGGAAATGTTTGATTACGAATGATTCAGACACTAAAAGAAGAAATCAGTCATCCTGCTGATAGTGCCCTGAACTATAAGAGCAATGTGCATTATATCACATGACTCATTGCCTCATATTTCAGTGTGTGTCCTATGTGTCACTGTCAAAGGTTTCTTCCCTTGTTTTTCTTTCCCCTTCCTTCATTCTTTTTTCCTCTTCCTTCCCTTTCCTTCTGTCTGTCTCCTTTCCTTCTTCCCTGTGTTTTGAGACCATCTTGCTCTGTAACCACTTGAACACTATTTCATCCTACTAACTATAGGATTATAATCATGCCTCATTGTACATTTTAACTCTAATATCAATACTTTCGTTGAATTTTCATATTTAATATTAATTCAGTACCATGTGAAAGTACTACACATGGCATATTTTTATAGTTTTGGGAAGTCTTTTATGTTTGAGATAGTCTCTACGTAGCTCTGATTGTCCTAGAACTCACTCTATAGACCAAGCTGGCCTCAAACTCGAGGTTAACCTGCCTCTTCCTCCTGATGCTGGGATTTAAGGTGTGTGCTACCACACCCTATTTCTAATAAATATTTATTAAGTAGCCCTGTTGCGCAGTTTGTATATAAAAGCTATTCTTCATGGCTTTAACTAGTAAAAAGAGAATCAATCTGAATGAAATTTAATTTGGATCAGAATCTAAAGTGGAAGATATAGAACTGAATAATGAAGTTTCCTAGACTAATTTGACATGATACAATAAAATTCCAGAGTCTGAGAATTGCTGTCCTTTGCTTTGTCAGATCACTGCCCTTATGACTCATTGTATGATTCTAATTTGCATTTTACTAATGACCTATAGTGTCTAGTATCTTCCTAGGTTTTTGGCCATTTGTGGGTGTTCTTTGGTTAGATGAATGACTATCTGAAGACTTCATTTTTAAATGAGATTGTTTCTGTTGTTAAAGGGCTCTGTACTAGACCCATGTCCAGATGCTTGCTTCAGAGTTTCTTTTAAACATAGTATAGTGCAGGGCGGTAGTGGCGCACGACTTTAATCCTAGGCTTGGGAGACAGAGGCAGGCGGATCTCTGTGAGTTCGAGGCCAGCCTGGTCTACAAGAGCTAGTTCCAGGACAGGCTCCAAAGCTACAGAGAACCCTGTCTTGAAAACAAACAAAAAACCAACCAAACAAACAAACATAGCCCAGTAAACAAACATTTACAGGAAAACTACAAACGGTAAATATTTCAGGGCTTGTGGACCATGTGGTCTCTGTTGCAGCTACTGTACTCTGTATCCATGTCAGATCTTGTTTCTGTGACAAAGTACTAACAGAACAACTTAAAAAGAGGAAGGGTTTCTTTTGGCTCATGGTTTCAGAACATTCAGTCCTTGTTACTTGGCTCAGTGTACTTAGACAAGAATACTATGGAAATGGGAACATGTGAAAAGAACAATTCATTTTATGGCCCACCAGAAACAGAAGAAGAGAATGCCAGTAGTCTTTCTCCCTTCCCACTTCCTTAAATTTTTTTTCATTACATTCATTTATTTGTTTGTTGTGTGTGCACGTGTGTGGTCACACACAGAAGAGAGATTAAGTTTGAAGGGGTTGGTTTTCTCTTTTCACCTTTATGTGGGTCCCAGGGATCAAACTCAGGTCATCAATCTTGACAGCATGTACTTTTACCAACTCTGAGTCACATCAATGGTCTACTTCCCTCATCCCCCCGTGCTCTGCTTAGGCTTTCAGAACATGGGGATGTGTGATCCACTTTTAAGGGTATTTCTAAGAGTTAAAAATTATGCCTTATAATTCATGTCACCTCCATAGTATTTTAATAAGTAAAATTGTAGCCCTGCCTGCCCTGGAACTCACTCTAGACCAGGCTTGCCTGGAATTGACAGAGATCTGCTTGCTTCTGCCTCCCTGGTCCTTAGATTAAAGGTGTGTGCCACCACTGCGCGACCCTCAGATTAAATTTAAGCAGCCTTTCAATATCAAGCACCAAGGAGATATGTTGGTGTCTAATCTCTTTCCCTTTGACCTAATTTCCACAGAGAAGTATTTTGGTCTTCTGTTTTCAAGCCAGATTTTCCTGTCACACAGCCTGAACTGGATGAGACGCTTCTCTGCCCTTTAGTCCTTGCCCTCTTTACGATCAGTAACAGTGAACCTGCGCCTCATTGTAAAATATGCGCACTCTTTTCTCTTTAATGGGAAATGGTGATTACATATTTGAACTTGTGTTAATTGTGGATTTGATGACTTTGATATTTCTTTAAACATTTATAGGTGTTGGTAAATACAAAGTATGGAGTCAATCCTTTCTTAGTTTGTTCCTAGAACAAAACAAAGGTTTGTTGTTGTTTTAATAGAATATCTTTTTTAAAGGTTTGTTTTGTTTTTTAAGGAATCATTTTTGAGAGTAGTTTTTAAAAATTATTTTATTTGAAGCCGGGCGATGGTGGCGCACGCCTTTAATCCCAGCACTCGGGAGGCAGAGACAGGTGGATCTCTGTGAGTTCGAGACCAGCCTGGTCTACAGAGCTAGTTCCAGGACAGGCTCCAAAGCCACAGAGAAACCCTGTCTCGAAAAACCAAAAAAAAAAAAAATTATTTTATTTGTATGGATATTTTGCCTGCATGTATGTCTGTACATTACACATGTGCAGTCTCCACAGAGGCCCGAAGATGGTGTTGGTTCCCCTAGAACTAAGGAGCTACAGATAGTTGTGAACAAACATGGGGGTGCTGGGAAATTGAACCTGTGTCCACTAGAAGAACAGGCAATACATTGAGCCATCTTTTTTAAAAAAATCAATCAATAAAAATTTATTTAGATGATGATGTGTATCTCTGTGTGACTATTTGCATGAGTACAAGTACCCACAGAGGTCAGAGGCATTGGATTCCCCTGGAGCTAGAGTTACAAGTGATTGTTACCCTGCTGAGGTGGGTACTGTGAACAAGCTCTGGTTCTCTCTAAGATTAGTACATTCCCTTGACCACTGAGCCATCTCTCCAGCTCCTAGACTATCTTTTTCCCCTTAATTAAAAATTTTTCCATATATTTCTTTTTTTTGAGACAGTTTTTCTGTGGCTGTCCTGAAACTATCTCTTGTAGACCAGGCTGCCAGAGGCAGGCGGATCTCTGTGAGTTTGAGGCCAGCCTGGGCTACAAGAGCTAGTTCCAGGACAGGCTCCAAAGCTACAGAGAAACCCTGTCTCCAAAAACCAAAAAAAAAAAAAAAGACCATATTTCACAACACAGTTCCCCATCCTCTAGCTCTTAACATTCCTTCCATCCCTTCCCCACTCCTTGTTTGGGTGGTCAAAGGGGATTGATATAGGTGTCTCATTTATGGTTGAACACTTAATAGTCATTTACTTGTAGCACTTTGATCAATTTATCAGACTTGGCATTAACTGCTGACCACCATAAGGAAGAGCTTCCCTGGTGAAGATTAGGAAAACAGTAATCTGTGTATAAACAAATGTTAAGAATCTTGTTTGACATCATGGCCTTTTATCAAAACAAAAGTAGCAAATTTCCCCGCCTAGGACCTTTGACTTCTGAAGTCATGGGTTTTTTGGCCAGGCATGAGTTCCTTCCTCTGGAACAGGCTTCAAATCCAAGTCAGAAGATGTTAGTTATTACCATTACCTTTGAGCCACTGCTGTGCTAGTGGGTACAACTTACTGAGATGTCAGTTTTCTAGCATGCAGGTTTTCCACAAGGTAATGCCCCAGTGGCCTGCATAGCACCTTCTGGTACTGTGAAAGCCAACTAGTACAGAGGAAGTTTTCAGGTCAGTTCCAGCTTGATTTCTCTATGTCCCGTAATCAAGTGTTATGTTCTTGGCATTATGGTTGTACCCTCTAGTTTTAGTGATTAACCAAGAGTAATGGCAGTGGCCTGGTTTGTTTTGCGGGGAGATCTGGGCTCTCCCTGACTGACTCATAAAGGAGATATCCCCCACCTAGCATTAGAATTTTCTTTTTTTTTTAAATATTTATTTATTCATTATGGATACAATATTCTGTGTATATGCCCGCACACCAGAAGACGGCACCAGACCTCATTACAGATGGTTGTGAGCCACCATGTGGTTGCTGGGAATTGAACTCAGGACCTTTGGAAGAGCACACAATGCTCTTAACCACTGAGCCATCTCTCCAGCCCTTAGCATTAGAATTTTCATTGTTCACCCATGCAGGGTATCTGTGTTTACACTTTTAAAATTTATATTTAAGATTAAGTTAAAAATTTATGTATGTATTTTGGGCTTATATGTAACACTTGTGCACAGGAGCCCAAGAAACCCGAAGAGAGTTAGATCCCCTGAAAATGGTGTCATAGACTGCTGAACTGCCATGTGGCTACTAGGGATGGACTTGGGCCATTTGGAAAAGCAGTAAGCATTCTTAGTCACTGAGCCGTTCTCTAGCTCCAAAATTACATTTTAAAAATGAGCTTACAAAGTAGTGGGCTTCTGTAAGTTTTTCATGCATCTTTAGTTTGGGTTAACCTGCTTCTACTTTCCCCCAGCTTGTATTCCTAATTGGCTTTGTGTTTCAGAATGGAAACACAAATGGTTAAGAAAGTTTGCTACACTTCCAGAAGATCCAAGTTCAGATTCCTGCTCCTACATTCAGTGACTTATAACCACCTGGAACTCTAGCACCAGAGGGTCTGACACCCTCTTCTGCTCCCCCCGCCCCCGTCTCTATGCATGCCTGTATGTGCACATGGGTGTGCACGGTGCACACACGCACGTGTTGCATGCGCACATACACAAATTAACTGGGATTTATTTATTTGCTTTTGGCTTTTTTGAGATAGCGTTTCTTTGTATATCCCTGGAACTCACTCTGTGGACCAGACTGGTCTCAAATTCAGAGATCTGCCTTCCGAGTGCTGGGATTAAAGACAAGTGCCACCACCGCTGGAATTTATTTTTAAGATGTAGAATTAAACATTTTTAAATTTATTTTGTGGAGGTTTAGGTGCTATTTTTTTCTGGTAATCTATGTGTAGTTATTTATAAATTTTTTTGAAAGGAGAGAGGTTCCCACCAATTTTTTCTTTTGTTTTCTTTTAATATCTTTCCTATATTTCTACCTAGTAGAAACAAACAGTCCATAGTCATATACTACCCAGAAATACCAGTTCTATATTATTTTCTTTGTTTATATAGGATGTTTCATACTGCTTTTAGAGTTTCCTGGGACTGGGATTGAAGACCATACTGATGTTTTAGACTTTTAAATTTAATCCTTTTATCTGCTTTTGTTTTGCATTTAAAAGTGCAAACTTAACCTATTAACCATCTTGCTTACCTAGTTTTGTTGTTGATTTTGTTTTGGTAAGGGCCTTACTTTCTAGCTTAAGCTAGACTTTGGCTGTGTGCTCAGTACGACCTTGAATTTTCGGTCCTGCTCAACTTCTTGTGCTGAGATTGCAGCCACATGCTGCCACACCCGTTGGACAAAATGCCAACCAGCCAAGACTGTGTTCACGGAGCCACACATTCAGCAAGATTTTAAGATGAACTGTATTTTCTCTCTTGACCTTCCATTTTCAGCTTCCACCCGGTTCGTCAAGTGTGAAAAATGTCATCACTTTTTCGTTGTGCTGTCAGAAGCAGACTCAAAGAAAAGCATAGTTAAAGAACCAGAGTCGGCAGCTGAGGCCGTGAAGTTGGCATTCCAGCAGAAGCCACCTCCGCCGCCCAAAAAGGTAGACAGCTTTTCCCAATCTTAGAGACAATGTCTTTATCCTGAAGATATTCTATTGCTTCACTCTTCTGTTTATGTTAAATCCCAACACTATCTAAATAAGTTTATAAGGTTTATTTTTTTTTTACCTTTTTTGGTTGTTTTTGTTTTGAGACCCACATTCCATGTAGCCCAGGTTAACCTTGAACTCCCTATGTAGTTGAAGATGAGCTTCTGATCTGGTAGCCTTCACCTTAAAGTGCTAGTATTATGGCCATATATACTGTGCCTAGCTCTATGAGTTTATTAATTTTTTTTATATTTATTTATTATGTATACAATATTCTGTGTGTATGCCTGCAGGCCAGAAGAGGGCACC
>NC_022012.1:74341993-74344240 GCF_000317375.1 Microtus ochrogaster | reverse complement strand
CTGAGCCACCTCTCCAGCCCGAGTTTATTAATTTTTTATTTAACTGGTGTGTGTATGTAAATGTGCACATACGTGAGCTCACAGTGTGTGTGTGAAGCTCAGGCGTTTACTTTCGGGGCAGCCTTACATGTGTTACTATAGTTTTGATGGTATAAATGCTTTCTAGAAATTTCAGACACTGATTTGGCCCTGTCAAATATGACAGAGTGTTCACTGGTGTGTACTTTTTGAGAACCCAGGAGCTCTTCTTAACCCTTTGTTCTATGTTCTAGCCATCTTTCCATGGTCTGCACAATTAACACTACTCCTCACTCTCTGCCTCATTTTATTATTATTTAGGGCATCATGTATGTTTGTTTCCATGTATATTATGGCAAATTTAGTAATGCAGAGATATAACTTGAAAGGAGCAAGTAGGATCTGAAAAATTAATTTAAGGCTAAAGTAATGGTCACACAAAAATAATGTAATAGTTTTATATGTTTACTAATTGGTAGATTTTATACATCTGAGTCAAAGTTCTAGAAATAGTGATTTAACTTTTCAGGAGTTCATCAATATTAATAGGTTGTGTGTATGCTTGTGTTTGCATATGTGTGTGCATGTATGTGGTTATTAGAGATAAGGTGTTACTATGTCACTCAGTCTGTCCTTGAATTTGAGATTCTCCTGCCTCTACCTACCACATAATAGGATTTCAGACGTGCAATTCAACAGTTCCTTCTTCATTAAAAACTCAGGAGATTGATGTCTGGTTCCAAACAGTTGGTAATAGGAAGTATGAACCAGAACTTTAATTTTTATTGACAAAACTGAGTTGTGTGTCTCAGTGGTAGAACATATAAGGCCACATCCAAGTCTCCCTGGGTTTGATTCCCAGTACTTCTTTCCCCTATAAAAAGGAAAGAACAAAGCTTTTAAGTTGCTATCCAGGTAAATGAATATCTTTTTTCAAGATTACTTTTTTTTAAAAAAAATTGTGTAGGGATGTTTATGTGTGTGTGCATGTGCATGTGCGTGTGCCTTCTGAGATCAGAAGAGGGTGTTGGATTCCTTGGAGGTGGTTACAAGCTGCCTGATTGGGGGCTGGTAACTAAACTCCAATCCTCTGCAAGAGCAGCAAGCACTCTTAACCACTGAGCCATCTCTCAAGACCCAGACACTTCATTTTTAATGGGAATCTTCTTCAAATTTGAAATTCTAAGCAAATTTGTTTAGTATGTAGTTCTGTAATGTGTTTGTTTTTATGATGGCTCACAGTGAATTGTTCATACCTAATCATTTTTCAGATTTATAACTACCTCGACAAGTATGTTGTTGGCCAATCGTTTGCTAAGAAAGTACTTTCAGTTGCCGTGTATAATCATTATAAGAGAATATATAATAATATTCCAGCTAATCTGAGACAGCAAGCAGAGGTTGAGAAGCAGACATCATTAACACCTAGAGGTCAGTGTTTTTGCTAATTGACCAAAATATAGATTACTGTGCTTAATCTTTATTTGTAACTCTTTTATCTGAAATTCATTTACAGTAGTACAACATATTAAATTATTCCTTATATAACGAAATCATTTTGGTGGGTTTCTAGTGGCATTAATTTTTTTTTAAGTAGGTGAGAATAAGAAATACCAGAGTACATTAACTTTTAGTTCAGTAAGTATTGTTTCTTAAAACTTGGAGTCACAAAGTAAAATGTGTTTCTTGAGGGTGTATTTAGGAGATGTGTGAGAAGCTCAGGTATGGAGTACCTGCCTGGTGCTCATAGGCCTCTGCCTTTGATTGCCAGCACCACAAAAACCAACAAGACTGTTGGAGTAGAGATCGAGTGCCTTGAATTCTTGAGATTACCTTTGGACAGAGCACTGCAATGCTCTAGACAAACTCTAGTTTTTCTTTTTTTGGGTTCAAGATACAGGATTTCATTTGCCTAAGTCCGAGCTTCACAGAGATGAAAAGTTAACGCGGCATCGCACTCTCTTCCTTGGACCCCAGCTATAGAATGTGAGGTAGAGGGCAAATTTCTAAGTGATTCTTGGTGTAATTTGTATTTAGCTGAGATTCTAACATGTATCATCGTACTCATTTACTGTGGACTGTAGAGTAGTAAAATGTTTTAATATAAATTACAATTCAGTTTAAATGTAAATATGGGTTTCTCTGTGGTTTTGGAGCCTGTCCTGGAACTAGCTCTTGTAGACCAGGCTGGTCTCGAACTCACAGAGATCCGCCTGCCTCTGCCTCCCA
>NC_022012.1:74337425-74341893 GCF_000317375.1 Microtus ochrogaster | reverse complement strand
CTTGTAGACCAGGCTGGTCTCGAACTCACAGAGATCCGCCTGCCTCTGCCTCCCAAGTGCTGGGATTAAAGGCGTGCGCCACCACTGCCTGGCAAAAGTTAAGTTATTAATATGTTAGTATGAAAGCCCCTTCTGACCACTTTGTACATATTCTAGCTTTTTTTTTTTTTTTTTTTTTTTGCAGGGGGGTTGATGGATTGTCTTTGTTTTTCGGTTTTTTCATGATAGGGTTTCATCTAGGTCTATAATCCAGCATTTATTTTATTTATTTATTTATTTTTTGCAGGGGGGTGATGGGTTGTTTTTGTTTTTTGTTTTTTTTCATAATAGGGTTTCTTTGCATACTCTGGCTGGGCTGGGACTCACTCTGTAGACCAGGTTGGCCTCAAAGCACAAACATCTGCCTGCCTCTGCCTGCCTCTGCCTCCCTGAGTATTAGGAATAAAGGCCTGTACCACTACTGCCCGGCACATTTCTGCTAAGTGCTTTTTAGTAGGTACTAAATATATAACTGATTTAATGAAGACACTGTTCACCTAGTGAGCTTATTGCAAAATAGTTATGTGGTAATATGAGTTGACCTTTTTTTTTAGAAAGCAGTAGTCATGCCTGCAGTGGACTTAGGACTTTCATTTTTATAAGGTCCAAAGAGTGCAGTCTAGTCATACAGCAACTGTTTTCTGATTCTTTTCAGTGATTAAATTAATATCTAAATTGTGTGAGGTGCTGGAAGAGATTTAACATTTATAGTATGAAGAACTTCAACTCTCATGATACTTAAATTATTATTCTCTTAAAATAGATAATAATTTTTAAATCCTACTTTTGTGCCTATTAGTAACTGGGCAACCATCATTAAGCTTGGTTTTGTTTTGTTTAAAATAGAAAGGATGTTGCATAGAAATTGTTGTGATATGAAAAGATGAAAACAGCGAATACATCCTGTAAATGAATTTGGAAGAAGGCAGGAAGTAGACATTCAGTTTTGACTGCCCCAAGCTCAACAAATATATAACGCTTCATGTTGCCCTTTTTATCTCCTTTCTTAGAGTTAGAAATAAGAAGACGGGAGGATGAGTACAGATTTACAAGTAAGTCACCTCCCTCAGGTCCTGTCTGTACTGTTTATTCTTTCTGAGATTTGCCTCAGTGAAGCATCTCAGTAGCGATGTATTTAAAGGTTTATTTTATTTTTGTATACACTTGTGTTTTCCCTCCTTTTTTTTGTTTTCTTTTTTTTCTTTTGTTCACTTGTATGTTTCTGTATGTGGGTAAGTACGGATGAGAGCAGATTATACCAGGCTTTTTCTTTTTGGACAACCAATTCCCAAATCACAACATGGAGACTTACTAGTTACGAATGCTGGACCTTGCTTAGGCTCATTTCGGGCTAGGTATTTTAACTTAAATTAACCTGTTTCTCTATATCTACTTTTGCCTTGGGGCCTTTTACCTTTCTTCTTGCTTTCATTGTTTCTCATGTCTGTCTGGTTGGTGACTGCCTGGCTGGCCCTGGGCATCTCCCTCATTCCCTCCTTCTCTCATTCTTCCTCTCCAGCCTATTTATTCTCTCTGCCCACCAGCCTGGCTTATCCTTATCCTTTATCTGCCTGGCTATTGGCCGTTCAGCTTTTTACTAGACCAGTCATGTGCTGTAGGCAGCCAAGGTAAAACAAATGCAACACGTCTTTTCATAATTAAACACACATCTTTACATCATTAAACAAATGCAGAATAAACAAATATAATATATCCTTACACAGTTAAAGTAATATTCCGCAGCATAAACAAATGTAACACATCTTTTCCCAGTTAAAAGTAATATTCCACAACATTGCAAGAATCCATGAAAGCCAAAGGTGTTAGATCCTGGAGCTAGAATTCCAGGTGGTTGTGAACTGCCCATTGCGGGTGCTAGGAACCAAACACAGGTCCTTTCCAAGAGAAGTTTCTACTCTTAACTACTGAGCCATCTCTCTAGACCCTTATCTTTGGTGAACTAGCAAGAGGGCCAAATGAGTAAAGACACTTACTGTGCCCGCTTACTGACTGAGTTCGCTCTCTCGGTTCCATCTGGAAGAGAGAACTGACTCTCAGTTGTCTTCTAGCCAAGCTAATGAAAAATCAAGAGAAATATGTCTAACTAAATTATTTCTTTTTTCTTTTTGTTTTTCAAGGGTTTCTCTGTATCCCTGGCTGACCTGAAACTGGCTCTTGTGACTATGCTGGCCTCAAACTCAGATTCGCCTGCCTTCTGAGTGCTGGGATTAAAGGCGTGTGCCACCATTGTCCAGCTAAATTTAAAAATTTTTAAGAGAAAATGATACTGTCTCCTGTGAATGAGCGCATGTGTGTGCTTGATGCAGGATTTAGTTGTATAGTCAAGAATGGAATTGTAGAGTGTTGAAGTTACAGATGTGCTACCATGCCTTGACCAAGTTATTTTTAAATTTGTGGAAATACTGATTGATATACAATGAATGATAGAATAAAATTAAAACATACAGATAGTAGGGTTGGAAAGATGGCTCAGTGGTTTAGGGCAGTGCTGCTATCTAATGGCAGCTTACAGCTATTTGTGACTCCATTTCCAGGGGATCCAGTGACCTTTTTTAGCTTCCACAGGCACTAAACAGGCAATTGGTACACAGACAACATGCAGGCAAAACACCCGTAACATGAAAATTGAAAAAAAAATAATAAAAGAAATACAGTTGGTGCACTATAATTAGATTGTATATAAGAATGTAAGATCTAAACAAAGTGTGATGGCACATGCTTGTAATCTTAGGACTTACTCTGTAGACCAGACTGACCTCAAACTCAGAGATCCTCCTGCCTCTGCCTCCAGAGTGCTGGGATTAAAGGTATGCAACACCACTGACCGGCTATAATATTGTTTCTTAAATCAAGTGCCAGATACAGTCCTTAGCTTGAATTTATACTGTATGAATAATTTTTTCCTAGTGGTAACTATTGTGATATGTTTTATTCTTTTAATTCTTTTGAAGGGACTCACCACCCAACTCCCAAATAAACCACACATAGAGGCTTATTCTTAATTATGAATGACCAGCCGTAGCTTAACTTGTTTCTAGCCAGCTTGTCTTATCTTAAATTATCCCGTCTACCTTTTCCCTCTGGGCTTTTATCTTTCTCTATTTTTGTATACCATACTTCTTTTGCATGGCTTGCTTTGTAGCTGGGTGGCTGGCCCCTAGTGTTCTCTCCTCAGTCTCTTGTTGCTGCTGATTCTCCTTCTATTTCTGTCTGTCAGCCCTGCCTATCTTCTTCCTACCTCACTATTTACTGTTCATCTCTTTATTAGGACTGTCAAGTGTTTTAGACAGACATAGTAACACAGCTTCACATAGTTAAGCAAATACAGAGTTAAAAAATGCAGTGTAAGCCGGTTGGTGGTGGCGCACGCCTTTGATCCCAGCACTCGGGAGGCAGAGGCAGGTCGGTCTCTGTGAGTTCGAGGCCAGCCTGATCTACAAGAGCTAGTTTCAGGACAGGCACCAAAGCTAAAAAGAAACCTTGTTTCAAAACAACAACAACAAACAAACAAAAAAGATGCAGTGTAAACAAAAGTCACACCTAAAAATAATATTCCTCAACAGGTACTAAAGATTGAACCTGGGGCGTCATGCACACTAAACAAGTGCTCTGCCACTGAGCTATATGTCTAGTCTTTGTATGAATAATTAAACTATTGGAAAATATCATTAATAAGAGCAAGTGCTTCTATAAGGCTTATCTTACAGACACTGTGCTGTTTTGTTTGTGATCAGTTAATCTTTTCCAAACATGCAAGGGATAAGCTTTCATTTTTACTTGTATTTTATAGACGAGAAAACTGGAGGACACAAATACAAGCTATTTACCCAATGACACACACACACCTGTTGATCTCCATGCCACAGACCATCACACTAACCTCTTTGCTCATAGTTCTCATTGTGGAGAACAACTTACACAGCGTGAATGGAGGACTAACTAAAAGAAGACTCATTGAAAGTATAATCTAGGGCACATACTCCTAGAATAATAGACATTATCTTTATCAATTAAATTAGACATTTGTTTATTTTATTGTGTGTGTGGACCAACACAGCACGTATGGAGATCAGAGGACAACTTCCAGAAGATCCACTCTGTTGAAGCAGCAGCTTTCTTGTTTCTGCTGCTGCCCTGTGTATTCCAGGCCAGCCGTGCATCTCTCAGTAAAGGTGATAGATTTTGCATAGGTTCCAGAGATCGAACTCAAGGCTGTCTTTGTTATTCAGGTAGTGGTGTTTTTCTCTGCTGAACCATCTCCTACCCGCGCCCCCCCCCCATTATTTATGTCTTGTGATTTTTTTCTTTTTTTTCTTTTCTTTTTCGAGACAGGGTTTCTCTGTGGTTTTGGAGCCTGTCCTGGAACTAGCTCTTGTAGACCAGGCTGGTCTCGAACTCACAGAGATCC
>NC_022012.1:74319017-74336495 GCF_000317375.1 Microtus ochrogaster | reverse complement strand
GGCTTTGCACTAATAATCTTAAGGACTAGAATAACTTTTTGTCTTACGCATGATGATATTTTTCAAGGTGATGGTTGATAGACTAAGACAAAAATAATTGATATGACTGCTAAACTATTATTCTACCTATTGACTTGTTAAAAATGGTCACTAGACAGCACTAAGATATTTTTAACTCATATCTTAGAAGCAACTTAAAAATAAACCCATGGAGCTGAAGAGATGGCTCAGTGATTTAGAACACTTGATGCTTTTGCAGAGGACCTGAGTTTAGTTCCCAGCACTCACATGGCAATTCACAGCCATCTGTAACCCCAGTTCCAGGGAATACAGTGCCCTCTTTTTGACCTCAAGGACAGAGGCATGCACATAGTACACATATACACAGGGAAAACATTCATACACATAACTTAGAAAATAGCTTAAAATCCAAAATTATAAGCAAGTATCACAGTCACAGAAACATTTTAAGTAATGAGAACTGGCAAAATTTGATTATTTACTGAGGTAAATAATCTTTAAAGAATCTGGTTTTTTTTTCTAGTCAAGAGAATAAACATTCATTTTTGTAAACTAATACTTACCCAGTGGTATCATCTTATGTAGTAAAATATTTAGTCTTTTGAAGAACACAGAAAGATCCTGTTGATACCCAAAAAAGTCAGTTATTCAGATAAGGTTATTGATACTGAGATTTACCACACTTGGTTTCCTGCTATACTAAAAGAAACATTTTTATAGGAAGATAGGACTAGAAAAGGTCTGTGTCACAGTGGAAGCATGTCTAGGGAAGTTAGGCAACTTTCCATGATTGCATAAGCAGGAGGCTTAGAGCCAAGCTGAGTTTAGGACCCAAGTTTTCTAATTCCCTGTTCTTCCTCTTCCTCCTCCTTTCTTCTTTGTTCTTTCTTCTCTCCCCATGTAACTCTGGCCTGGAACTCATTATGTAGTTCCTACTTCCTTTGAACTCACAAAAGATCTGCCAACTTTCTCCCATACTGGTCTTACTGGTTTTGATTTTCTTTATAGTCTAGATTTTCATTTTTACAGAAAATAAGAAAGACAGATCTTACTTTTGAAATCAATTATGCTGTATCCTCATAACATCCAACTATGTGTTTGATATTAATAGAACAGATAATAATGGTGTTTTATAGATAGAAAACAGAATCAGAAACTAATTTGTGTAAGATTATGCAGCTCTTTAGCATCAAAGGAAGGCTGGCAGCTGTAGCACTGTTCTGTTGCATTGTCTCTGAAAATCATGTTTACACATCATTGTAAGTAAGGATGAGCATTGTCTTCCAGTTCCTTCTGAAGCTCATTGATTGTAATCATGTATGTAACATTTGTCACTAGTCAGTCTGAAGTTCTCTTAGGTAAAGCAGGGCTGACTATTTGAATTGTTTCTTTAAAAATGGCTTGTTTTTGGATGTAGGATTATATGGAACACTTTCCAAGTTAATTCAGATACAGCTCTAGTAATCCCTTTGTTTCTCCCCAGAGTTGCTTCAGATTGCTGGAATTAGCCCACATGGCAACGCCCTAGGAGCGTCTATGCAGCAGCAGGTTAACCAGCAAATGCCTCAGGAAAAACGAGGAGGCGAAGTATTGGACTCTTCTCATGATGACATAAAACTTGAAAAAAGTAATATTTTGCTGCTTGGACCAACTGGGTCAGGTAAATACATTTTTGGAAACTTTATTACTCATTTGTTAAAAATACAGAATGATACCTGGTAACTATAGTGAATTCTGCCTCGTAGGCCTGCTATAAGCAAAGCAGTTGAGAGGCTGATGCTAGAGGATTGCCACAAGTGTGAGGCCAGCTTGGTTTGCAGTATGAGAACCTGTCTCGCAAAACAAAATCTTAGATTGTTTTGGCTGCATTGTTAGTGTTCACTGTTTAGACCTAAAACTGACTTGGAGATATTGGTGTGGCCCTTTGGTCTAATTCCTAACTCTTTAATTAATATATTAATTATATCAATCTCTAAATTGGAACATTAAAATTAATAAGATCTGAATATAGTAGAGAACAGATATAAGAGTTAATGTTTCAAGTTTCATTACATACTTAAGCTTATTTTTGTAGAAAAATTGTAAGATAGTGTATGTTTTAGTTACTATTTTTGTAGAACAATTGTAAGACAGTGTATGTTTTAGTTACTGTTTTTGTTTGTAGGTAAAACTCTGCTGGCACAAACTTTAGCTAAATGCCTTGATGTTCCTTTTGCTATCTGTGACTGCACGACTTTGACTCAGGCTGGATATGTAGGTGAAGATATTGAATCTGTGATCGCCAAATTGCTCCAAGATGCCAATTACAATGTAGAGAAAGCACAACAAGGTATGTTGTGACTGTAGCTTATCGAAGAGTCTTTAGAAAGCAGTTTAATATTAAGGAGTAGTATAATTCTCATTTTGAATCAAGGGCTAACTAATATTTCTAATTATTGGAAAGTACCCGATATTACACTTTCTCATATACTTGTCTACTTTGTCTTATGGCTGCAAAGATAGCTTGTAGGGTGAAATCAGGCTGTTATTATCCTTTCAGGTCTTAATATTCCCATCAGCTTTCTTATTCTTACTCCTCGTGTTGTGGGGTGACCACAGCATGAAGAACTGTATTACAGGGTTGCAGAATCAGGAAGGTTGAGAACAATTGCTCTAAGACAAGGCTATAGGTGACAGACAGGTCATTGAGATGGCTCAGCAGACAGTAGCACTTGCCAGCAAGCCTGATGACCTGAGTTCAATCCTCAAACCCACATAGTGGAAGGAGAGAACCAACTCTGCAAGCTGTCTCCTGACCACCACACATGCTATGATACATGTGTTCCCATATACATGCGCACATACATCTCCACACTAAATAAATAAATGTGTATTTCAGGATAAAGGTAGGGAAGAATAGACTGAAGATTTACTAGTTCTGGTAAATGACTCATGCCTACATGCTGCATCTTATCTTCCCAAGGAAAAAGTAATTGAATTCATTCTTAGTTATATAGATAAGAGACTAACATTTTGCTTATCATTCTCTAATTATATGCTATAGAATTCCGTAATAGTTACATGAGAAGATGAATGAGAAAGATAGTAGTATATTCAAGCCTTTGCATGTTAAGTGTAAAAAAATTGACTAACTTTGCTTTGTAGCTATCCGGTCTTTTAAAGCTAAGACTGTCTTGTGCCTTTCTTTTTCATATTGTAAATAGAATCCTCCTTAAATTGTAGGAATTGTCTTTCTGGATGAAGTAGATAAGATTGGCAGTGTGCCAGGCATTCATCAGTTACGGGATGTAGGTGGAGAAGGCGTTCAGCAAGTAAGCAGTTGAATATTTTGTTCAAGCCCACTAAAAGGAAGGGAATACATCAACTTCCCAAGTATTGTACGTTTGGTTTCACATTCAACTAGATTTTGTTTTATTTTTCCCGCCCTAAACTTCATATACCACTTTGTTTACTTAATGTGGGTTTTTGAGACAAGGTCCGTGTAGTCCAGGCTGCCCTTGAATTTGCAGCAGTATTCTTGTTTCATTCTGCTGAATGCTGGGATTACAGGCATGTGCCACCAAGCTTTACATGCCATTTAAAGTAGGTCAGATCCTAAAAAGACGTTATTAATGATTTTAAATAAGAAAGTCCATTGGGGCTGGAGATATGGCTCAGTGGTTAAGAGCACTGACTGCTCTTCCAGAGGACCCAGGTTCAATTCCCAGCAACCACATGGCAGCTCACAGCTGTCTGAAGATCCAGTTGCAGGGGATCTCACACATTCACACCAATGCACATAAAGTAAAGTAAAATAAACCATAAAAAAAGAAAGTCCATTTCTTAGGAAATTTAAAATATTTTACTCTTTGTTTTAGTTTTAGTTTTATATTTCAAAGGTCCTCTTAAAGATTTCTAGAAGACTAAAGACTAGACATGAACCATCCATGTTTCTTAATCTTCCTTTTTATGATTAGTATAAAAGCTGAGATACAGCTCAGTGGTAAAAGACTTGCCTTGTATGCTCAAGGACCTGGATTCAGTTCCTAGCACCAAAAGAAACAGAGGGAAGGAGAGACAACAGAAAAGAAAGCGGGTTTGTTGACACACATCTGTAATCTTTGTGCCTTTATGGAACAGGAAGGAGGATCAGGAGTTCGGTGTCAGCATTGTCTACATGCAAGCTTGAGATGAACTCAATGACACTCTGTCTCAAAAAGAAGATGGTATAAAATAATATTTCATTTCTTGTAGAATCATAATTAAAGTCACAGTGATCTATTGGCCACCTTGATAAGCTTAATCTCTCATGGCAGTTAGCTGTGACAAACCAAATTTTTTGACAGACACGGAATTATCAAATATCGTGGATAATTTTTTATGAAGCCATCTCAAAATAGACTCACAAAGTTGACTATAGAATTAAGTTAGAATTTGGGCTGGAAAGATGGCTCAGAAGTTAAGAGTACTGACTGCTCTTCCAGAGGTTCTGAGTTCAAATTCCAGCAACCAGATGATGGCTCAAAATCATCTCTAATAGGATCTGATACCCTCTTCTGACTTACAGGCAAACATGTAGGCAGAACACTGTATGCATAATAAATAAATATAAATCTTTCTGTCTATGATCTAGAACTTGCCGTCAATAACAAAATTTTAAAAGTGACACTAAATTTTTACAAGTCTAAATTTAATCTTTATCCCAAATCAGGAAAAAAAATTGGGAGTGAGTTCCAGGACTGGCTCCATGGCTACTGAGAAACCTTGTCTCAAAAAACAAAACAAAGCAAAACCAGAAACAAAAAAAAAAAGAATTAAGTTAGAATTAAAGAATTTATGTGAAAGATCTACTGTTTCATTTTTTAATATTTGTCCTGTTTTATTACCTGTCTGTATTAAGAGTTTACCATCAAGCTAGGTATGGTGGCTCTTGCCTGTAATCCAGCACTTGGAGAGACTGAGGCAAGAGGATCACTGTTTGAGACCAGCCTGGGCTACAGTGACATGAGGATGGGGGTTGGGATGGGGAAAGGAAGGCTTTACCATCAAACTCAACTTCCTTAGATGATTGTTTCCTGAATTGCAATTCATTCGTGAAGTACCAAAGTGATAAGTGCAGTTGATCTTTATTTTGGTTTTTATTTTATTTTATAAATGTGGGAGTTTTTGTTATGTATGCTCATTGGCCATAAACATGTATTATTTTCCCCCATTGAATCCTATTCTTGATGTATAATAATGTCTTTATGATAATGCTATAATTCATTCATCATCAGGGTTTATTGAAACTTCTAGAAGGCACAATAGTCAATGTCCCAGAAAAAAACTCTCGAAAACTACGTGGAGAAACAGTTCAAGTTGATACAACAAATGTTCTGTTTGTGGCATCTGGTGCTTTCAATGGCTTAGATAGAATCATCAGCAGGAGGAAAAATGAAAAAGTAAGTATTTCTGAGCTTTTCCTTTGAAATTCTGCATGAGGTGGTAAAGTTTCACAGGACAGACACTAGCTTCAGTCCTCGTGTCTACTGGTTAATAGTCATTGGATTCTTAGAAAGTTCTAATGTATATCCCTAGTGGTTTGAATTTATAGTAGTAAGTAATAAGGTTCCCAAATACTTATGAATTAGCTATGCGTGATGGTGCTGGCTTTTTATCCGGTACTTGGGAAGCCAAAGCAGGAAGATCATTGTGGTTTTAAGGCAAGCCTGATCTACTCAGTAAATTCTGGATCAGCCTAGATGATATAGTGGGACCCTGTCTCAATGAGTTTAATTTTATATTTTGTCTAAGGAGTATCATACAATTTGAGATTAGCTGCAGGAAGAACAAATGAACTAGGGCCCTGTGAACTGCTTGTCTCATTGCCCATGTAGTTTATCATAAATCACCACTGGTTTTTCCAAATAGAAAGAAGAACTTAGAGGGAGTAAGAAGTGTTGCGGGAGGTCCTTCTGCTCCTCCAGCCTATAGCCGCTGAGATACCAGCCCATTGGGGCATGGTCTCTCTCCCTTTAAAAAAGCGGCTATAGGCTGGAGGAGCGGAAGGACTTGATTGTGATTTACTGAGTTCTATTGATGTTTCTTATAAAACTTTCTTATACGCCATGATTTTAATGGGGCTTGGATTTCAGGGTGTACATCTAGCACCAAGTAGTCAATGGGTTACAGTAAAATGCCATGGTAATGTGGTGGATGGCAAAGAACCCAGAACATACCTGTGTTGTGTTTTTATGCTTTTGTGTTTTATCTAGTAGCTACCAGCACTCTACATAACATTCCTAAGTGAGTGTATTGTAGATGCGCTTTCTAACAGTTGCTTTAAGTTGTCTTTGAACTCTTACTGTGCTAGTTTTTTTTTAAGTTATAAACCAATTGGCCCATTCGCTCAGGCTTCGTATTAGCTCTTATAACTTATATTAGTCCGTTATTCCTAGTATATGTTAACCACATGGCTCAATACCTTTTTCAGTAAGGCAAGTCACATCCTGCTTCTTCAGTGTCTAGACAGGACTGGGGAGGAATGGGCTTTCTCCTTCCCAGAATTCTCCTGTTCCTGTGCTAGTTTTAAGTAGTGGTTGCATAGCCTACACTCTTGTCACAGGTACTGAGTTATGTAATCAGTTCTCATTCAGCATGGATACAGTTAGGTTCTTATTTTAGCCAATTTATTTCTTGTTGTTTAATTCTACTTAAGTTAACAGAGGATCCTTTATTTCCTTTGTGTGTGAGAAACATTGTGTTGATGGAAATTTCTGTCCCACCTGGTCCCAAATCGTTCAGTCCCAAGTAAACACACAAAAGGTTATATTAATTATAAACTGTTTGGCTTATTGCCCAGGCTTATTATTAACTAGTTTTTACTCATATCTATGTTTAACCATGTGGCTTGGTACCTTTTCTCAATAAGGCATACTTTTGCTTCCTCTGAGTCTGGCTGGTAACTATGTCTGGCTATTGACTGCGTCTCTGTGTCCCAGAATTCTCCTAGTCTGGTTACCCAGCCGGTACTTTCTGCCTAGCTACTGGCCAAACAGTGTTTTATTAAGCCAATATGAGTGACAGATCTTGACAGTGTATAAGAGCATTATCCCACAGCAACATAGTAGCAGATAAGCTTGTATTTGAGTGTCTGTAACTAAAGGCAGGGACCTTGTAATATTAATAGTAGTGCTTCTTCAGACTTCCAAAAAGGATTTGATGGTAGACAGATGCAGAATTAAATGCAATGTTAAAATTGATTCTTTAACATGTCAAAAGAGGATTTGCCACATAATTTTAACCTATTGGAATTTAGGTTATTTCATTTAGCTGTGAATTTAATGGGAAATTTAAGACCTGACTTTGCTACTTAGAGAAGCAAGCCTTGGTCAAAGCACTTAACCTCTGTGGCCCTGTTTCATATGGGCTTATAGACATAAATCACGTTCGTAACATCTGTCTAAGGCTTATAATCTCTATCATTTCTTGGATAGTATCTTGGATTTGGGACACCATCTAATCTGGGAAAGGGCAGAAGGGCTGCAGCTGCTGCGGACCTTGCTAATCGAAGTGGAGAATCTAATACTCATCAAGACATTGAAGAAAAAGATCGGTTACTCCGTCATGTGGAAGCCAGAGATCTCATTGAATTTGGCATGATACCTGAGTTTGTGGGACGGTTACCTGTGGTGGTTCCTCTACATAGCCTAGATGAGAAGACACTTGTACAAATACTCACAGAGCCACGTAATGCAGTTATTCCTCAATATCAGGCCTTATTCAGCATGGATAAGGTAAGGTTTTAATTTTTCCTTTATGTTTTTTAGTATTACAATTCTATTACAATAGCCCAATATATTAAGAGAGCCTTGCTCATCTGGAATAGCAGCCGGTTCTTCATTTAGTATAGATGTAGGAAGGCACAGTGTGTTACATCCAGCATTTGAGAGTTAGAGTTGTTTTTATTTTTCTGAATTAAATGACCATTGAAGCATAAAATACAAAAAAATAGAAAAGTGTCAGTCTAGCTCAGCCTCTGCAGGCCACGTGTACAGAATTGTCCTTATAGAGTTGCAGTTTACGGACTATGTATATATTGTTCTATGTTTTGCCTAAGTAAATTAATTAGTTCTTACATCCAAACACGGAGGTCACTCTAGCCAGCTTATCCAGCCAGATTAAAAATATTTTGAACTTTATGAACTTAGCATTTCTAAATAGAAGTTTTCTGTCCATTTCCATGTAAGCATGTTACCACTGAGCTCCAGTGCAGCCCAAGGAACAAACTTGTAACTCATAATAGTGTTACTACTACCATAGGTTAATTTATTAGGTACAATTTAATGAGGGTGACATTCTATGGTTTTTGGTTTGTTTCTTTTGGTGGGGTTTGGTTTGCTGTTTTTTGAGATAGGGCATCTCTGTATAACTGCCCTGTCTGTCCTCAAACTCACTTTGTAGACCAGGCTGGCCTCAAACTCAGATCTGCCTGATTCTGCCTTCTGAATGTTGGGATTAAAATCATGTGTCACCACTGCTCAGAGAGAATGACATTTTAAAACATCATGAGAAATGACAGACTTGTCTGAAGTTTTGCCTTTTTTTAATGCAGGGTTATAATGTTGCACTTGTTCAAATGTGGTTAGACGGCTGGGGAAATAGCTCAGGGTAGAGGACAAGGCCCTGTCTCCAGTCAGGCTTTATCACTACAGTAAAAAGCAGAAATTGAGGGAGCAGTGACCATTTGTAATGAGGTCGTTAGTGACAGTGATCGTCTAATCTGCAAGGGGTAAGAAGGTCTGTCAGATAGAGACTATACCAGCCTAGCCTCTATCTCTTGCCTCGTTCCTGAATCTCAGTTTCTGGAGCTTGTTTATCTGTGAGTAGTCATTTGTTCTGTCTATTTTATTCAGAGATAAAAATCTCTGAATCTGAAAGATTAATAATGATCAATTATTATGTGACTGTATTAGAAAAATATCGCCAAGGACTAGCTTAAGTTTTCATTTATCTTTCTTTTATCCATCTGTAGTGTGAACTGAATGTTACTGAGGATGCTTTGAAAGCCATAGCTAGATTGGCACTGGAACGAAAAACAGGTGCACGAGGTCTTCGGTCCATAATGGTAAGTTGGAGTTATAAAATTAACAACCCCCCTAGATTATTATTGATTTGATGTTTTGTTTTGCAGTTGCGAGCATGTTTGTGTGTGTGTTTCCCCAGTATGCAGATGCATATGCATGAATGCCAGAAGTTGATGTTAGGTATCTTCCCTTTGGTGGGGTGGGTAGGTGTTGAGACAAGGTCTCACTATGTAGCTTTGACTGTCCTGAAATTCACTTTGTAGACCAGGCAGGCCTCAAACTCACGAAGATGTGCCAGCTTCTCCTCCCAAGTGCTGGGATTAAAGACATGCACCACCATGCCCCTACAGGTGTCTTCCCTAATCACTCACCATTTTCTTTACTGAGAATTGGTTTCTTTGCTGAACCTAGATCTTGCCAACTTGGATAGTGTAGCTGGCCAGCTTGTCTTAGGAATCTGCTTTCTCTGCTTCTCAGGCCCTAAGGTTATAAACAGGCTGCTGCACCCACTCAACTTTTATGTGAGTGTTGGGGATCTGAACTCAGTTCCTTATTTGCAAAGAAGTGCTTTATTCACTGAGATCTCCCCATACCCTTTGTCCAAGTCTTGAGGCTATTAAGCTTTCCTGTTTTTCTTCTGGAAGTAGTATAGAGATCTGCCCTAAAGATTTTTTATTTTTATGATTTTCTTTTGTGGAGGATGGATGGGGTAGTCACAGTTTTTATTTTGCTTCACCTCCCAGAAAAAGGTATTTTATGACTGATAAGTGTGGCTAAATAGTATGAATGTATTTAGCATGCATGAGATACTGGGTTCAATTTTTTGTAAATGTATTTAGCATACATGAAGTAGGACAACACAAACACGTGTGTGTGCACACACTTAATTTGGGCTTGAGATATAGTTCAGTATGCAGAGTGCTTGCTAAAATGCACGAAGGCCTCAGTTGTAGTCCCAGCATCATATAGGTAGATGTGGTGGGTCAAATCTGTAAAGCTCTAATACTCAGGAGGTGAAGGCAGGAGCAGGAGAATCGTGCATTCTCAGTTATATAGTGAGTTCAAGGCCAGAGTATCGTCAATCTCTCGCCTTGTTTCTGAGTCTGTTTGCTTAACTTTCTTGAACTTATCTATGAAATAGGCAGTGGTTCTATTTAGTTATAAAATTCTGATTCTGGGAAGATTAATAAAAGCTGTTATGATATGTGACTGTATTAGGAAAAGATTGCCAAGGACTAGCTGAAGTTTTCATTTATCTTTTATCTCTCTGTAATGTGAACTGAATATTATTGAGGATGCTTTGATTGAATCTAAGCCATTGCTTAGATTGAAACCAGAACATAAAACATGTGCATGAGACTTCCATTGAAATCCCCATTGCAGACACCATGACACAGTCTCAAAAGAGAGAAAATATCAACCCAAAATTGTAAACAAAAAGTACTCTTAAAGCCTTGAAGTTTAAGGTGTTTGCAAACAAGGCCACACACACTATGATTGAAGAAATATAGAAAATATGAATCAGCTGAGTATGGTAGTACATACCTCTTCTAGGACTTGGGGACAGAGGTAGGCAGAGCTCTGTGAATCTGAGGCCAGCATGGTCGATATAATGAGTGGTAAGACAGCCAAGACTAAGTAAAGAAAACCTATCTCAAAAAAAATCATTAGGAGAATGTGAAAAATTCTATAGGGCTTGTTGTAGGTGCATATGGAGAGCAAGGCCTCCCAGGCTGGCCTCAAACTGGCAGCCATGTATGGCCTTGAACTCCTGTGTCTGGGATTACAAATGTGTACTCCCATGTACCACGTCCAGCTTTACTAATAGTCTTTGACCTTTTGAAATCTCCATTTTAGCTCCTCTGCTTCAGTGTGCTATGAGCTGCTTTTAGAGACCCTGGGTAGGACACAGACTTCCTGATACAACTGATTCCTCTTTTTTTTTTTTTAATTTTGAGACAAAGTTTCTCTGTAGCTTTGGTTATCTGTCCCAGAACTAGCTCTTGTAGACCAGGCTGGCCTTGAACTCACAGAGGTCCACCTGCCTCTGCCTCCTGAGCGCAGGGATTATACGCCACCACCATCCCCCAATTCCTATCTTTAAACTTCTCTGTCCTGTTTCTCAGATCTAGATGGATTACATTTCACTGTCTTCTCCCAAAGCAAGTATAGGATTATCTTCCCTGTTAAGAATTTCACTCTTAGCCAGGCGGTGGTGGCGCAAGCCTTTAATCCCAGCACTCGGGAGTCAGAGGCAGGTGGATCTCTGTGAGTTCGAGGTCAGCCTGGTCTACAAGAGCTAGTTCCAGGACAGGAACCAAAAGGCTACGGAGAAACCCTGTCTCGAAAAATCAAAAAAAAAAAAAAATTTCACTCTTGTCACATCTTCGTCTTAGTGTGACTTCAATTGTATAGCTGTGCTTTTACCACAGGCAGTGTGACAGTCTACCCTCTGGTGAGGTCCTGAGGACAGACATAGACACCCAAATTGGAAGAACAGGTTATTTAGTTGACATGCCTGAAAAATTTGATGTGTCAGCAATTCCCTTCACCCCTACCTATAGGAAAAATTAGATTTCTAAAGCCTTCTTAAGGTCTAATGCTATACTGAGGCAAGTGTTCATTTGAATCAGAGTTTGAAGTCAAGAACTTGGTAGAAGTGATTTTAAGATTGACAGAAAAGTAAGGATTATGAGTTGACTGCCTCAGGCATAGGAAAGGCCAGGCATGCTAGGCAGCAGTGAGTCTGAAACTACAGGCTTTGTTTGTGCATGTTGCCTAGGTAGGCAGAACAGTAGGCAGCTGACTTATTTATAAAATGACTTGAATGTAATTAGAAGCTATTTTAATATAACAAATATGAAGGCTTTTACATTGATTAAAGTTGAAATGTTTTGCATACAATTTTCTTCCTAATTTATTACCTTTTTTCCCTTTAGGAAAAGCTGTTACTAGAACCAATGTTTGAAGTTCCTAATTCTGACATTGTATGTGTGGAAGTTGACAAGGAAGTAGTAGAAGGAAAAAAGGAACCAGGATACATTCGGTAAAACATACTCTCAGGCCAGTATAGAGCTAAAAGTTAAGGCCCTTACTGCTTGAGTTTATTGTTCTGTCATTGAAAACCTGGGTAACTTAGTTTTTAAGGAATTAATAATCTCGTGAATTTTCTATAAGAAAAATCTAAAATTATATATAAAGCAATTTTATGAGTCATTTTGAAAAATGATCTTCAAAATTTAGACTCTACCTTTTTTTATGTACTTTATGTACATGCGTGCTTTGTCTGATTTGTACATTTGTGCACCAGAAGAGGGCGTCTGATTCCATGGCACTACAATTATGGTTGTGAGCCACCATGTGGATGCTGCGAATTGAACCCAGACCCGTGGAGGAGCAGCCAGTGCTCTTAAACACTCAGCCAATCCTCCAGCCCCACCTCTCCTTTTTCTACAACAACAGTATACAAAAGAGATATCTATGTTTCTGTGTGTGAAGGGGAATACCTACAATGCCAGCATTTTATCACCATCCACACCATGAATTTGAGGCTAAGTTGGATTTCATCATGAGACACTGTCTCAAAACAAAACCAAGGAGGCAGACGTAGGAAGATCTCTGGGCTTGAGGCCAGCCTGGTCTACAGAATGAGTTCCAAGACAGCCAGGGTTACATAGAGAAATCTTGTCTCAAAAAACAAACAAAAACAAAACAAACCAAAAACCCAAACAAACCAAAAACCTCACTTTGGGTATTTGATGCTAATTTTCTAATTGATGAATGACTTCTTTCATGGCTTGCCCCATGTGTTTATTGTTTGGACACTGCCTAGCCTTGAAGTCACTAAGTAGCTAGGAATAGGCTTGAACTCCTGAGTGCTGAGGTTGCTGGTATGTACCAGCACATTCAGCTCTTTCTTATGGCTTTTACATGACCAAACCTTTGTTCACAAAATTTATTTTCCCTCAGTGTCATACCTGTCGACAGATCTGACCGTTATTGTTTTATGTATTCTAGGAGTCAGCAGACTTTCTCAAATTCTTCAGAGCCATACTTTCTATACTACAGCTGCTCAAAACTGCCCCCAGCACAGAAGCAGTCATACACAACACATAAATGAATTAATATGTCAGTATCCCAGTAAACCCCAGTTTACAAAGCAGACAGTGGGCTGGATTTGGTTCATAAGTTGCAGTGTATTTCCGTACTAGTTTGATTAGAGAAATCAATGAACTCTTTTATGACTTAAATCCCTTATTTTACCACTAAACAATCCTAATATTAAAAATGCTTTTCTTAGCTGTCTTTGAGGACAGCCTGTTGTACCCAGGACAGACTCCAAAGCTACACACAGAGAAACCCTGTCTCGAAAAACAAAAACCAAACAACAAAAAAGTTCTTCTTGTTTTCTGTTTTGAGAGGTTATTTAGCTATGAAGATTAGTTTACTATTCTGAGTCTAGAAATCATATCCACCTCCAATTTGTTGGAAAACAAACATGGTTTTTCATTTCAGGGCTCCATCGAAAGAGTCCTCTGAAGAGGAGTATGACTCTGGAGTTGAGGAGGATGGATGGCCTCGCCAAGCGGATGCTGCAAACAGCTAAGCTGTCAGACTCCTGCCTGTACATACAGCTTTCCCTTGTTTTGTTTAGGGTCATAACAGTTTCTGCAGTCTTGCATTAAAGGCATTGAATCTATCTTGGATATCATACATGGTCAGAAAGCCTTTAAGATAAGAATCCGATCATGTATATTATTGTAACATCACATTGATTTATACAGAAGACAGTACATGGACTTTAATGACACAATGTTTAGAGATAAAAATGTACATTATTTTGGCTCTGTTTTTAAAAATATGCTTTAACAAAATTCTTAGGAATTCTTTTAAGCAACACAGGTGTTGCAATAACTGGATTTTACAATAATGTTACTCTACAAATGAGAAAATAAATTCTTTAAAGTTAAGTATTGGCATTCCATTCTTTAGTATTACTTTTTTCTACCCACATTCTCTGGAAATATTGGAATTTTTATTTTAAAAAAAACTGGACCAGGTAGTTTTCAGATATGGAAAAATACCTTGAAAATCCACATTTTGATGGCATGTCTATTTTCTTACTCTTTTCAGCTAGTGTATGACATTGATTTCCCAACCGATAGCATAAAAAAGATCTATTCTCTTGATAACTTGTCTGGCTTATTTGCCATCTTGAACCATTTTTAGTACCATCAGTGAGTAGATGGAATTGATAGTCTGATTTAAATATTAGAAGAAGAATATAGACAATTAATTATTTAGGTAGCATGCTGTGTCAGCCATGTACCAGACTAAATAAAATGCCTTAATAGTGTACACTTTTTCTAAAGTACTGAATTGGTCTTTTGTCTATAGGTGCTGGATATCTGTTAGTTTTTTGACTGTACAAAAACATAAAGAAAATCTTACGTTTTATCAGTAGTCAGTGTCCTCACTGACATATA
Source organism: Microtus ochrogaster (assembly GCF_000317375.1). Classification (NCBI taxonomy): domain Eukaryota; kingdom Metazoa; phylum Chordata; class Mammalia; order Rodentia; family Cricetidae; genus Microtus; species Microtus ochrogaster. Next base: position 74,321,944 of record NC_022012.1, on the reverse strand, counting down.
GATTATTACTTTGTATTATAGGGCAAAACTAAGACACAGGTATGAGGTAGACTCAAATGAAAATTGCATCTGAGTCCATAATTAAGTATCCTTTATGCTTTTCTTCCAAAATGTTACAAGTTTTTATAACATTCATTCAGTTCAATCTTATTGAAGTTCTTTACATCACAGTATCTGTAAGTATTCATTTTTTTCTTTTTTGGCTTTAGAGTGTTTTCACCAGCTTTTCCCCTAGGAAACACACATTGCACTTAAAGTCTAAATCCCATGAAGACTTGGGTTTTCCATGATATAAGGGATGTGAAGTTCCTTGATATGACAGAGGTAGGATGGGGCCACACATTGAATTTTGCCGATATTTCAGCCTGGTAGCTGCAGTAAGGAACAGATGTCGCTGCTTTCCATAGTAATGGTTCTGGGTCTCATCAAGTCTTTTGTACTATAATTATAATATTCTTCCCTTATAAGCATCACTTCCATTTTTAAGAGTGAAAATTGGCAGTTTCTAAATATATAAAAAAAACTTCCAAAAATGGACTATGAGACAAACACAGCCACATACAATTATGATTTATCCTGGAATTTAGGTTTTGGCACCTGGATAAACAGAAAGATTAATAAAAGCTACTGTGATGCCGAGCAGTGAAGGCAAAGGCAGGTGAATCTCTGAGCTTCTGGCCTGGCTGGTCTACAGAGCGAGTTCCAGGACAGCTGGGCTACACAGAGAAACCCTGTCTCAATAAACCAGCCCCTACTCCATCAAACAGAAGCTACAGTGGTGGTGGACAGTGGTGCGGCAAGCAGCCGGATTTATTTGCCTTTTGGGTTTTTTTTTTTCTCTTTTTTCCCTTTGTTTTGTTTTATTTTGTTTTGAGACAGGGTTTCTCTATGTAGCCTTGGTTGTCCTGGAACTCACTCTTTAGACCAGGCTGGCCTTGATATCTGCCTGCCTCTGCTTCCCAAGTGCTGGGATTAAAGGTATGCACCATTCCCCCCCACCCCCCACTGGTCTTTTGTTTTTGAGGCAGGGTCTTTCTTTTTTATTTTTTTGATTTTCGAGACAGGATTTCTCCGTAGCTTTTTTGGTTCCTGTCCTGGAACTAGCTCTTGTAGACCAGGCTGGCCTCGAACTCACAGAGATCTGCCTGCCTCTGCCTCCCGAGTGCTGGGATTAAAGGCATGCGCCACCACCGCCAGGCTGAGACGGGTCTTTCTACATAGCTCTGAACTATATCAGAAGAGTAAGCTACTTCTTTGTTACTTAAAAGTTAATGGTTAACTTTTTCGAGATTCACTGTACATAGCCACAGGCTGTCCTGGGACGGTGGTGGCGAGTTCAAAGCCAGCCTGAACTACAAAGCGAGTTCCAGGACAGCCAGGCAGTCAGGACTGTTAACAGAGAAACGGGGGCGGGGGTGGGGTTAGAGAGAGAAGGTAATGAAATCCCAAAGCATGACTGAAGGCCTTTACTATGTTTGATGACATCTCAACAGAAGGCATAAAAAGTGGAATACATCAGCGTTGACAGCCTAGTTCACCAGGCAAAATGGTGCAGGAAGTCATTATATTAAAAGTGCCCTGTCCTCCCCTAAATGGCTAGAGAACAGCCCGTGATGTGTCCCCAGAGCTCCATTTGGCGTTCAAGTGTTGTTGACTGCCAGTGTCAGATAGTGAACTGTTCTCTCACACTTGGGCTCCTTCTCCCTGGGTGATGGCAGCAGTGGCAGGAGCAGGTGACTCCACTTTCAAAAAAAAAAAAAATACCTATCACTACTCTGTGTTTTGTTTTTTTTGTTTTTTTGTTTTTTTTTTCGAGACAGGGTTTACTCCAGCTATGGAGCCTGTTCTTGAACTAGCTCCGTAAACCAGGCTGGCCTTTAACTTACAGAGATCCACCTGTCTCTGCCTAAAATTGGAACGATACAGAGATGATTAGCATGGCCCCTTACAAAAAAGAAAAGATGCCCATTTAATATCTCACACCTAGCATCTGGCTTATAACCACTGTTTTTTTTTTTTTTCATTGTTAAGCTTTAACAACCTGGAACCAGGCAGTGGTGGCTCACGCTTTTAATCCCAACATTAGGGAGGCAGAAGCAGATGGTTGGATGCCAGCTTTGTCTACTGAGTGAGTTCCAGGTCAACCAGTGTTTCACAGAGAATCCTTGTCTCAAAAAAATAAAAAGCAAACAACCAAAACCAAACAACCAAAAAACCTGATATGACACCTGTTCGGTTGGAAGCTCCGGCCCCTCTCAGAAAGCCGCGACTCCTTCCCCAAAGCAGTTCAAGACCGTGCCTACAGGATATTTAAACTGCTTTCTCTAGAGGGCGGCCACGTGATTTCTCCCGGTCTTAGCTCTGGGGGCCGGAAAGGTCACCGGGAACGTAACTCCTAGTCTTTGACATCTTAGCCGAAGTCTCACGCTGAGTCCCTGTAGTTCCTCACCCACGACACTATTAAAGGACAGGACGTGTGAGTTCAAGCGAACCAATGTATCGCTGGACGGCGCACTTCCGGGAAGCGCGTGAAGCGAGGAGTGGCGCGTTGTAAAACGTCACTTCCTCCCGGAACTCGCGTAAAGAAGTACACATTACTGTCAGAGCTCGCACAGTTGCGCTACAGACATGGCCCTGCCACCTTTCTTCGCCCAGGGCCGTCAGGGACCGCCGCCCCCGCAGCCACCGCCTTCCGCTCCGTTCGGCTGTCCGCCCCCGCCGCTGCCCTCCCCGGCTTTCCCGCCGCCTCTTCCCCAGCGGCCCGGCCCCTTCCCGGGGGTATCCGCCCCCTTTCTCCAGCCTCCGCTGGCACTGCAGCCCCGCGCTCCGGCCGAGACCTCCCGCGGCGGCGGTAGTGGCGGCAGTGGCGGCAGCGGCTCCTTCTTCCCGGTACCGCCACCGCCGCTGCCGCCACCGCCGCCACCAGT
>NC_022012.1:74315696-74318853 GCF_000317375.1 Microtus ochrogaster | reverse complement strand
TGCAGCGCCTGCGCGACCGGCAGTGGCTGGAGGCGGTGTTCGGGAACCCTCGGCGGCCGGGCGGCTCCAGGCCACCGCGCACACCCGTCGGGCCCAGCCTGGGCGAGGTGCGCGCGCGATTGCGCGCCGCTTTTCGCCTGGTGCGGCGGCTCCGCAGCCTGGGGCAGTCCCTGCGAGAGACCGAGGCCGACGGAGCGGCTTGGGCCTTGCTACACGCTCAGGCTGTGCCACTGCGAGCGGAGCTAGTCGAGCGGCTGCAGCCGCTGGCCCAGGCCGCCTTTGTGGGCGAGGCGCAGCGGAGGCTTGAGAGGGTCCGGCGCCGCCGGTTGCGGCTTCGGGAGAGGGCCCGGGAACGCGAGGCTGAGCGGGAGGCGGAGGCCGCACAGGCTACGGAACGGGAGCAGGAGATTGACCGCTGGAGGGTGAAGTGCGTGCAGGAAGTGGAGGAAAAGAAGCGGGTGAGAATTACTGGGCACTTGGGGCGGTGGTGACTGGAACCTGAATCTGCGTGCTGGTTAGCTTTATACTTATCCTTGAAAACTAGCCTTTCCACCTCTTTGCTCTGTTTTTCGTTAACGATGTGTGGTGCACAAAACTATAACGTACACTATGAAGTCCTGTAAACACACGACAAGTTCACACTGGTGCAGTTCTGGGAGGACACCCCTGTGCCCTGATTCAAAGTTGGATCCGCTTACTGATTGATGTTCAGTACTAACCGGTCTTCGTATTATGTTTTATACTGTCCTAAGCATGCAAATTTAGAGGACTCTCTTCGAGCCACACCTCGAGACCTTTATGGCCTAATTAGCTGGTGTTATTAATATTAGTTTTCCCCAGGGTTCATTTGTTTATTAGTTTGAAACTATGAATTCCTGTATATTGGATGGTATGAGTCTGTCTTGTCCAGGTGTTTCCAGGTACCTGACCTCTTATTTAAATGGTTGAAATAAGGATTCGCACAGGGTTGCAAAAATAGCAAGAAAACTTTATTCAAAAAGCAAATAGTAAGTACAGATTAGAAAGGATACACTGTCAAGATTGACAGCCCCATGGCCCACACTAGAGAAAATACTCCCACTTCCTTTTGTGGGATTAAGGAGGAGGAACTTGGTTACTAATGTGTCTAATGAAGATGGATCTCTGTTTTGATTGAGAGATTAGGCCCTGTAATCTTTTCTACTGTGTACGTCCTTTTCTGTGATGCATTTGATCTTAATCAGAAGCACTTCCCATTGTGTACAGGCATAAGATGGTAAGTAGGTTACTCTTTTTAAAAGTTTCCATAGACGGGTTTACCTTTTACCTTACTGTGCATGCACCAAAAACCAGTTCAGGCTGGATGGGCCCTCCTAGTAGAATGTGTTGGGAATATGTTTGAATAGAAACTGTCCATGTTTGATGGTCACTGGGGAGAAGAACCCTATTCCATTGCTTAGTGAGGAATAAATGTAAAGATGGGGATCTGAGGCTGCTGGAGAGGCAAAGCAGCTTGGCTGCCAAGTACATTATTGTAGGAGGAGAGTGTGTGTAGCCCAAATACACTGCTGTCCCAGGTTCTACACTGTTTCTGTGTTTGTCTTCCTCTGTGGTGGACTTTCTGACCAGCAGGAAGGAACAGCCACTAGACGAGGATTCTTCTCAAATCACGCTTTATTGGAGCCTCTTGGTTGTAGGGAGAGCAGAAAGCAAGGGGCTTGGAGCCCTGAACTATATAGCTGCTTATATAGGGAGTCTGCCTAGCAACTTTTGATACTATGATACTTTAACTGCTTTTCTGGAGACCCACCGGCAGGAAAGAAAGCAGGGGAACATCCCTGTCAATTACAGACCAGGATGTTCCCCTGCTGGTCAGGGGAAGTGTGGGCAGCTAGATCACAACTCACCCTGTTTTCCGGTGGAAGAATTGCAACCCTAATATGGAGTTATCTATCAAGCGAGGCTGGGGCCAAATGCCATCTTGTATTGGCAGCTATTCAAATCGGCTCCCAGCAAATATGATACAAGGAAACAAAGAAGAGCATAAAAAACATTGGTGTAGTTTATTATATAAAAACTCCTGTTAGTTATCTATCCCAATAAATAGGTAAACACAAAATCACCTTCCACATAGGGAAATTTCCTGTTCCATGAACTGCCAACTACTTTCTTCAGTCAAGCAGAGTCAACATTCCATCCAGTCTATTGATAAGAAAACAAACTAATTTTCAGTATTATGTGGAAAGGATTTTATTTAGCAAAATAAAAGTAAACATGAATAATCTATCTAGTTTTATTTTTTTAAGAAATAAAGAGATTTTGGCTTGTAGGCTAGAGCCTTTAACAAAAGGCATTTTGTTGTTTTTTTTTAAGATAATCATTTTTTACAGAGTGTTTCATTTCCTCCCAAAATTATGGTGACAGCATTAGACATTGTAGTATGTATATAAATATCTGAAGTACAAAGAAAAGCCTGGGCCAAGGCCCTGTGATACAAACATGTGTCATATAAGAAGGAATATGAGAGCTGTTTATGTGGCTTGAACATGGTGATCCGGTAGGGGTCTTTACTGGCTTCTAATTAAAGAAAAATTTAAAAAATCTAAAAAAGCTTCTAATTCTGAGGTGCTAAGATGTTGATAAAAAATATAGTTTAGCCTGAAAAGTATATTTCTCTCCACTAATCTCTTCTCTTTACAGAGGTCGGCAGTCAATGACGGGTTTGAAACTTCTTCTCCCCGGATGCCTAAGAGAGGGGCTTGCATAAAAGATGCCTGTTCCAATGACAGGATAATTTGGGTAAATGAAGAGGACTTTGCCCAAGTCAGGCGCAACGTATCTGTCCTGTTGCAGAAGCACAGGGTTTATTAAAATTAATAAGAGAGAGTGGATTGTGGGCCCATATTTCTATATGGCACAAAAGCCATTACCCCAGTCAGAGCTGATCACTTAGCTCTGCAGACAAGCTGTCTGTGCCCTTAACAAAGGCCAGGATGCTTGCTCCTAGCTTCTTTTGTTAAAACGTGGATTACCTGAGAAGAGATGTTTGACTGAAGCTGATGTCTTAAGAGTTCAGATGTTTGGTGCTTCCTTCCTTTTGTAATTTGGAAGGTGTCTTATAGAGATGCTAATTCAGGGCCTACCTGACTGCTAGGTGCAGACATGACTTGAGCCCAGG
>NC_022012.1:74304288-74313635 GCF_000317375.1 Microtus ochrogaster | reverse complement strand
CCACCACCGCCCGGCTGGAGTTTATTTTTGAAATTGTAATTATATCGTTTCCCTTTTTCCATCTCTTCCCTCCAACCGTGCACCTCCCTTGTCCTTTTTCAAATTCATGGCCTCTTTTTCTTTACTTATTGTTACGTAATACGTAAGTACAACCTGATCCGTACATTTAATGCTACTTGTATGTATATGATTTCAGGGCTAACCACTTCATATTGGATAATGAATTGAGCTATTTGTCCCATTTTTCCAGCTCTGAGCATTCCCCAGTTGCCTATAATTGTTTGGGTTTAAGCATTTTGGAACTTTTCTCATTCCATGCTAGTGTGTCTATTGGTGTCATTATTCAAGTCTTGTTAGGGCAGTGCTAATGGTCCTTTTGCCCTCTGTTCTTCACAATCAGCTAATACTTTTGTCTTAAGTTTTGTCTTGGTTAGGGTTTATTATTTTATTTTATTTTTGAGATGGGGCTACTCTGAGACGTTGTACAGTCCCAGGCTTTTCCAGTTCCATTTCTTGTCCTCCTTGGAGCCTGATTATTCAGGTCTGTTAGTTTGCATTTGGGGGTGGGGGGTGAAGTAATTTTTTTATTGGTATTTATTGAGTTCTACATTTTTCTCTGCTCCCCTCAATGCCTCTCTCCTCCTCCCTTCAGCCCTCCCCCAAGGTCCCCATGCTCCCAATTTACTCAGGAGATCTTGTCTTTTTCTACTTTCTACTTCTCATGTAAATTACATCTATGTAAGTCTCTCTTAGTGTCCTCATTGTTGTCTAAGTTCTCTGGGATTGTGGTTTTAGGCTGGTTTTCTTTGCTTTATGTTTATTTATTTTTTTTTTATGTTTAAAAACCACCTATGAGTGAGTACATGTGATAATTTTCTTTCTGGGCCTGGGTTACCTCACTCAATATGTTTTCTAGCTCCATTCATTTTCCTCCAAAATTCAAGCTGTCGTTACTTTTTTCTGCTGAGTAGTACTGCATTGTGTAAATGTACCACATTTTTCTTATCCATTCTTCGAGGGGCATTTAGGTTGTTTCCAGGTTCTGGCTATGACAAACAAAGCTGCTATGAACATAGTTGAACGCATGTCCTTGTGACATGATTGAGCATCCTTTGGATATATATGCCCAAAAGTGGTATTACTGGGTCTTGAGGAAGATTGTTTCCTAATTTTCTGAGAAATCACCACACTGACCTCCAAAGGGGTTGTACCAGCTTGCATTCCTACCAGCAATGCAGAAGTGTTCCCTTTTCCCCACAACCTCTCCAGCATAAGTTGTCATCAGTGTTTTTGATCTTGGCCATTGTTACAGGTGTAAGATAGAATCTCATAGTTGTTTTGATTTGCATTTCTCTGATGACTAAGGATGTTGAACATTTCCTTAAGTGTCTTTCAGCCATTTTAGATTCCTCTGTTGAGAGTTCTCTGTTTAGGTCTATACTCCATTTTTTTTTCTCTTAAGTTCTTTGTATATTTTGGAGATCAGACCTCTGTCTGATGTGGGGTTAGTGAAGATCTTTTCCCATTCTGTAGGCTGTCGTTTTGTCTTGTTGACTGTGTCCTTTGCTTTACAGAAGCTTTTCAGTTTCAGGAGGTCCCATTTATTAATTGTTTCTCTCAGTGTCTGTGATGCTGGGGTTATATTTAGGAAGTGGTTCTCTGTGCCAATTCGTTCCAGTGCACTTCCCATTTTCTCTTCTATCAGGTTCAGTGTGGCTGGCTTTATGTTGAGGTCTTTGATCCATTTGGACTTGAGTTTTGTGCATGGTGATAGATATGGGTCTATTTTCATTCTTCTACATGTTGATATCCAGTTATGCCAGCACCACTTGTTAAATATGCTTTCTTTTTTCCATTTGATATTTTTTGCTTCTTTATCAAAAATCAGGTGTTCAAAGATGTGTGGATTGATATCCAGGTCTTCTATTGGGTTCCATTGGTCCTCCTGTCTGTTCTTATGCCAGTACCAGGCTGTTTTCAGTACTGTAGCTCTGTAGTAGAGTTTGAAGTCAGGGATTGTGATGCCTACAGATAGTCTTCATTTTTAATAGAACTAAAGCTTGACAAGGTAAAATAGAAGCAGGCACTCCTGGATCACACCTGGGAACACTGAGAAGAACTCAGTACAGGTATTGAAGCTGCTGAGGGAAGAGGTTCCCCTCTAAGAAGGTTATATGGAGTTGGGTGACTCACATCTATGATCTCAGCCCTTGGGAGGCTGAGGCGTGGAATGCTGTAGTTTGAAGCCAGTCTGGGCTACAGAGTAAGACCATCTCTTAGAAATAAAACAAAATCCAAAAAACGGGAGAGGGCTGTATGACCGGCTGGGAGAGGTGGATCACGTCAATGGGAGACTGAGGTAAGAAGATAGGGAGTTCAGTCAGGACCTGCCTGGGTTCCACAGGGTCAGTCTCAGAGCAAACAAAGCAGCCATGGTTGTATCGTTAACCAGGCAACGAAGTCCTTGACTGAATAATGTAGCGTGCCAGGCCTGGGAAACAGAAATATAGACTCAGTGGTCTGTTGTGGATGGCCTGACCCTCTGAAAGTTTGCCTCCGGGAAGGTGTAGTGGATTGTGAGGAGGTTCCTAATGGAGGTTCTTGTGGACTTTTTCCCCTTCAGGAACAGGAACTCAAAGCGGCTGCTGATGGTGTCTTATCTGAAGTAAGGAAAAAACAATCGGACACTAAAAGAATGGTGGACATTCTGCGTGCTTTAGAGAAATTGAGGAAACTGAGGAAAGAAGCTGCAGCGAGGAAAGGTAAGTACAGCTTTGCATTTTTACTTCCTTTTTCTCCCTCTTCCTCCTCCTTTATCTTAGTACCTCTCCATCCTAAATATTGTACACATAATATCGTGTGAATGTGTTTTCCTTTTCTTACCTTTTCCTCATCTTTTGTTTCTTTTTTGTAGCTAGAATCTCAGCTCAGCAGCTCATGCTGGCTTTGAACTTGTGACAGTTGTCCTGCCTCAGCTTCTCTATTGTAGAGATCACAGGCCTGGGCCACCATGCTTGGCTTGCAAATATTTTTGGAGTAAGAACATTTGATACTTGATTATTTTTACTCTCTAGAGTAAGTAGACTTGACAACAGTAGCTCAGAAATTTGGGATTGACTTTTTTCTTTAAACCTAATTTTAATATGTATGTGTGGCTATCTGTTTGTATGGTGTGTGTGTAAATGTGGAGAAAGAAGAGGGTGTTGATACCTTGGAGTTGGAGTTACAGATGGTTTTAAGCCATCATGTGTGTGCTGGGAACCAAATGGGTCTTCTGCAAGAGCAACAAGTGTTCTCAACTACTGAGCCATCTCGGTAACCCCAAACAAGGATGATGTTTTTAAAAAGGTTTATTATGTATTGTGTTCTGTCTGCATGTATACCTGCAGGCCAGAAGAGGGCACCAGATCTCATTACAGATGGTTGTGCGCCACCAACCATGTGGTTGTTGGGAATTTAACTCAGGACCTCTGGAAGAGCAGGCAGTGCTCTTAACCGCTGAGTAATCTCTCCATCTCCCCAAAGATGATGTTAATGATTTTTATGCTGTAATTTCTCAGGCTGTAAATATCAAATTTCTATATTTTAGTATTATGTTGTATAAGAATAATTATTTAATTTGCTTGGCCATCCTGAAACTTACTTTGTACACCAGGCTGGGTTCACAGTCAAAGAGATCCTCCTACCTCTGCCTCCTGAATGCAGGGATTAAAGGCGTCCACCACCATGCCCAGTTTTATTTTGGATTTTTATATAATATCTCACTATGTAAGTCTTGACTAGCCTGGAGTTCATTCATTATAGGTATAGGCTAGGCTGACCTCATATTCGCAGGAATCCACCTAACTCTATCTTCCAAGTGTGGGATTAAAGTTATGTGCTATCACACCTGGTTTTTTTGTATTTTTGAGGCCCAGATTGGCCTCACACTTCCTATGTAGTAACCAAGGCAAGCCTTGAACTGCTGATACTTCTGCTTCTACCACATGAGTTCTGGATTTGTATGGGCCACCTACTGTGTCTGACTCTGAAATTTTGAAGCAGAAAGCTTCAGAAAATGTGATTTAAGAATGACCTCCACCAGCCTGGTCTACAAGAGCTAGCTCCAGGACAGGCTCCAAAGCTACAGAGACCAGAGACACCCTATCTCAAAAAATCCAAAAGAAAAAAAAAAGAAAAAAAAAGAATGGTCTCTATATCTCTATAGGCTCACATATTTGAATGCTTGGGCCCTAGTTAGTGGCACTGTTTAGGAAGGATTGGGAGGTGTGTCTTTCTAGGAAGAGGTGTATCTATTCTGGATGAGAGTTTATCAGCAAGGGGTTGGGGAGGTGACACAGGGTGTATGCACCTGCATTTGTATCCCCAGGACCCATGTAAAAGGCCAGATGTCACCATATGCCTGTAATCCCAGTGTGAGGCTGGGGGGTATACTCAGGAGAATAGCTAGGATTGCTAGGTGCTAACCTAGTTCCAGGTTCAGTGAGAGACCCTGCTTCACGGGAACAAGACAAAGAATGATAGAACAGGATGCTGTTCTGGTGCATGGAGGTAGCATGCACGCACACATGTGCACTTGCGCAATTATGTATATGTACATACCACTCCCCTCACAGAAACACAAATGAGTTAGTTCATCAGCAGGTAGCATGAGTTGGAACGACCTTGAGATTATAATATGAGATGAAGGCCAAAAAGACAAACTTCTAGAGGATGTCAAAGTAGAGAATTTAGTAAAGAAATCAAAATAGGTCAGAGAGATAGAAGGAAAAGGTGCCTCCACCTGACAGTGGCAGGTGGTGCATCAGTTTCTCAGCTGGTGCCCTGCTGTATTAGGAAGCGTGTGTAAAGGCCATGGCAAGTGCTGCAGAGGTGTTCCTCTTACCTGTCTTTTTACTGCCTGGCAATGTAGAGACAAAGGAACTTCTATTTGCTTCTTTTTGTACAGGGGTCTGTCCTCCTGCCTCAGCAGATGAGACTTTTGAGCATCATCTTCAGCGACTGAGAAAACTCATTAAAAAGCGCTCTGAACTGTATGAAGCTGAAGAGAGAGCCCTCCGAGTTATGCTAGAAGGAGAACAGGAGGAAGAGAGGAAAAGAGAATTAGAAAAGAAACAGAGAAAAGAGAAAGAGAAACTTTTACTTCAGAAACGAGAAATCGAGTCCAAGTTATTTGGAGATCCGGGTAAGTTTATCCTTACCAGTGGAGAGGGAGGAAAGATCTAAGTTGACAGTTCTTTTTATCATGAGAAACCTAATTTACTCCGAAAGGAAGTCCTGACTACAAGTTGAGATTCTCAGCTCTATGGTGAAAGTCAGGGTTACAGAGGAGATGAAGTTACCCTGTTGTCATAATCAGAGGCTCAGTCACCTGCCTTGAGAGTACACTGTTAATAGCAAGCTAGGTGACATGTTGTACCTTTCTCTTTCAGATGAGTTCCCACTTGCTCACCTATTGCAGCCATTCCGCCAGTATTACCTCCAGGCTGAGCACTCCTTGCCTGCGCTCCTTCAGATAAGGTCAGAAGGGCAGCCTTGGGTAGCAGTAAACTCTTCATGAAATGCATTTACTGTTGAAGTCTGTTGCCGTGTCTTTTTTAAAAGTTTCTTTTGGGTGTGCAGTGTTGCCAGATTTCAAGGGTACCACCTGTATCTTAAAAGTCTTCATTAATTCTTGGAAGTCAGTGTCTCCATTTGAACAGGTAAAGAAACTCGGCTGTGACTGCTCTGTCAAACAGGTTGTTCTTGAACTCAAAGATCTACTTGCCACCACCTCCTCAGTGTTGAGATTAAAGGCCTGCATCATCATAGCTGGCCTTGTTTTTTTTTTTTTTTTGTTTTTTTTGTTTTTTTTTTTCTTTCTTTCTCTTACTGCTAAATCAACCCAAGAAGAGAAACCTTTATTCCTGAATAGTTACCCATGAAGGCCCATGCTGACCCTGAGTTGCCTGCAGGGTAAAGCTCGGTGCTGTCAACAGAACCAGCTACTCAGAAGCTGGGTAATTCTCAGCTGTCTAATTGTGATGCCCTCACCTATAAAATAGAAATAGTAGACTAGAGTGTGGCCTTTGAGCTTTAGCAAAGCCTCTTGCCCTCATGCATCTTTTGAGAAGTCAATAGATAAAACAGTAAATGATTAGATGTCCCAGGCAGTATAAACTTGTTTTCTAGGCTAAAACATCTTAGGACCTAGGGGTCTCAGAGAATGCCTTGAAAATAACTGAAGCTCCTTCCAACACTACAGTAATTTCTGAATCGTGGGAAGGAATTTTCTGGCATATGAAGTTTATTTTTCAGGAAGAGTTCCAGCTTTGTCTGATGCACAAGTTTTAGCCTTTAAACATATTATTGATAATGGGGTGTTCACTCAAGTTACTTTGAATATTGAGTCACAGAATACCAGACCTTGCTCCTGAAGGAGACAGCTGAGCCTCTTGTCTTGATTTTGTTTTTTTGTTGTTGTTGTTGTTGTTGTTTTGTTTTGTTTTTAATCTTATGTGATTTGATATTTTGCCTGATTATATCTGTGTGCCATATTTACACCTGCTGCCCATGGAGGCCAAGAGAAGGCATCAGAGTCTATAGAACTGGACAACTGGACAGCTATAGACAGTTGTGAGGCACCATGTGATGCTGGAAGTCAAACCTGGATCCTCTCTAAGAGCAGCCAGTGTTCTTTTTTTTTTTTTTTTTTTTTTTTGCAGCCAGTGTTCTTAACTGCTGGACCACCTCTCCAGCCTCTTGCCTTACTTTTTAATTAGCTGATCACCATCAGTTTTGTGGTTCTGTTTGAAGACACCTGATTAAATGTATGCTATTGAGTACAAGCATTGCATCAGTGCTAACTGTGCTGTAATCTGAGTCTAATAAAGCTTGTCTAGAGTGCACTATCTTCTCCAAGGTGATTCACAACTCTTAGACTAAGCCACAGCAGCACTTCACCAGGACGCTTGGGTGCTATTTTAAACAATAAGGTCACCAGTAAGAAGCAAGAACATCATGGCACAGAGCAGACCACACACAGCAGGGATGCTGATTTACTATAAGAGCTGGAAAGAAGAAAGAGAGATGACAGATTTTTTTTTCCTCTCTCTACATTTGTGGTTCATGAAAATGCCATATGGAATGATTTAAATTTGCTAATATAGCCAAGGGTGGTAGCTCATGCCTGTAGCCCTAACACTTGGGAGGTGGAGACAGGAGGATAAGGACTTCAAGGTCAGCCTCAACCCTGTCTCAGAGAGAGTATGCAAATAATGAGTTATCTGTACATTCGTTGTTTGGCTGTCTACACAGTTAAAGCTTAAGGTTTTCCTTAAATGTATACATTAGTGTGACCCTTGGCATACTTCCTGGAAACCAAGTTCTGTAGCAGGTTAGTGTATCTGCCATTTGAAAATAGTATCCTAGATATAAAATATAGTTTCTGAATATCTTGCTTGGGGAAAACCAGAAATAAACATTGTTTTGTAATGTTCTCATTAAGGCATGATTGGGATCAGTACCTGGTGCCGTCTGATCATCCCAAAGGCAACTCCATTCCCCAAGGATGGGTCCTTCCCCCGGTCCCCAGCAACGACATCTGGGCAACGGCCGTTAAGCTGCATTAAGACGCTCCAGGAGTGTGATCCAGCAGGCGAGCACTGCAGCTCTAGATATTAGTGATGCTGTCATCTCACGCTGTAGTCTTCTGCACAACTTAAACTCCATGCGCCATTGTCTTAGCTGGAAGTCCTGCTTCTTTCTGGTCTCTGCCCTGGCCAGAGGTGCCTTTTGAAACAGATTAATAAGGTTCTTCGGGAAAGGGCCTAGATGAACTGAGGTTGTTAGCTCCGACAGGGGCCTTGGCTCACTCAGTGTGCCTCTGTTTTGAGGGGCTTAGTGAAATGTGGCCTGCTCATTTTCTCTAGATTTGTTGTATATTGGTGGGTAAGTGCAGTCATCACACTTGGTTACTCCTTATCTTCCTGTACCCATTGTCCTCCAGCTCCCAGGAGTACAGGTCAAAGTTTGACCTAAGTTCCGTTAATCCCAGTTTTGGTGCAGTTGGGAGGCTGCCACTGAAGATAACAATGGCTTTAGACTGGGCTGCCAGGAATGCTGACAGAACTGTTGTCCAGTGGAGAGCTTAGAAAGCCAGACCAGACCAGTGCCAGACAAGGTTGGCTCCTGCTCTGACAGACATTGCCTGCGTCCTCATGAAAGCATCAGTCTGGAGTTCCAAGAGATCCAGCTATGTGGGGTCTTCAGGAATAGAAACGTGTGTCCCTATGGGACTGTAAATCTCAATCACATGGTAGGGGCTTGGGTAGCTCTGGGATTTCCCCCATCCCCCCTTAGCTCAAGCTTCTAAAAATATCCATGTAGTAAAAATTTGGAAAAGAGCAAGTATGAATGGTAAATTTTATTCTTTATATTCATTAATAAGGGCTATTGTTATTGGAAATGATCACTCATGACATGTTACAGTTTTTGTTTTGCTTTGTTCTGGGTTTTGTTATTTAATTTCCTAAAAGCTAAATAAATACCATTTTCACTTTTTCGTTTGAGCCTTTGCCCCTGATTTATTATCTCAAATCATTTAACACATTTCATCTTCACATTGCTAAAGCATTTCACTCCAGAATTCAAATTTAATAAACAGATGTGTGTTCCAGAAAAGTTATTTTAAACACAAAACTTTGTCTGCAAAATATGACTGGATAGCAAGAAAGATCACCATCAATTTTGGAATGATGGGGGATTGGGAGCCCTTTGTCCCTTTTGTAGTTTAAGACACATTGCTCAGTTGTGCATACTCCTGTACACCTAGAGAACAGAGCTGTTGGAGCTGGAGAGATGGCTCAGTGGTTAAGAGCACTGACTGCTCTTTAGAAGACCCAGGTTCAATTCCCAGCACCCATATGGCAGCTTACAACTGTCTATAACTCCAGGATCCAGCACCCTCACAAAGATGTACATACAGGCTAAAAAAACGAATAAAATAATAAAAAGAGAGAACAGAGCTATTTTAGACTAGACAGGGGCTATTTTTCCCAGCGAGTGTGAGCTCATGCGTTCAAAGGTCTGCACAATTAGCCTCTCTGGACTGCATGGGCTTGCGCACCTCTTCATTCGAACTCTTCACTTCCTGCTTTGAGATGAGCTGCAGGAAGAGCAGCAATGAAAGATGGATTATATGAGTTGTGACAGGACATCCTTATCACCATGGATACCAGCATTGATGGACAGGGACTAGAGAGATTCAGCAACTGAACCAGAAAAGGAGGCGTTGAACTCTGGGTGGAGAAAAGCTACTCCTGATCTATATTCAGTGCCAGCAAGGCTCTTATAAAGAGCATTTTTTT
>NC_022012.1:74301629-74304012 GCF_000317375.1 Microtus ochrogaster | reverse complement strand
TGTAGACCAGGCTGGTCTCGAACTCACAGAGATCCGCCTGCCTCTGCCTCCCGAGTGCTGGGATTAAAGGCGTGCGCCACCACCGCCCGGCTCCACTTAGAATCTTAATATTAATACTTACCTGGCAGGGGAGATACCATGATCACTTAGAATCTTAATATTAATTGCAAATGCTTGGCTGGTAACCAGGCTTGTTACGAGCTGTGTCTTACATTTTAAATTAACCCGTATTTCTTCTCTACCCTCGACCATGTGGCTCATGGCTTATTACCTCATTTTCTACACTTCCTGCTTCCTCTCTGCTGACATCTCCTCTGACTCCACCCTTTATGCCAGCATCCTTAGTTTGGTCGCCATGCCTATACTTCCTGCCTGGCTACTGGCCAGTCACCTTTTATTAAACCAGTTTGAGTGACATCTTTATGGTGTACAGAAGGATTATTCCATAACATTGATTTATCGTATTCTTAAAGATATTTCTTTTATTTTATGTGTATGATTATGTCTGCATGTATGTCTTTGCACTGCATGCACTCCTGGTCTCAGAGGCCAGAAGAGAGTCTGATCTCTGGGGTTGGCGTCACAGATGGTTTTGAGGCACCATATGGGTGCTGGGAATCAACCCCTGGTCCTCCGGAAGAGCACCCGGTACTTTTAACCACTTAGCCATTGCTCCAGCCCAAGAGTAATTATATTTTAAATGAAAAAATTCATACCCCAAAACCAGGAATTGTGAGAGACTTAACACAAGCTTTTAAGGCATTAGATAAACACCCGGAAGAGTAACAAGCCATGAAAGAAAGATTCATTATATGTTAAATGCTAAGTATTTGGCTGGAGTACCTGAGTTTGTGCTGTCTGAGAATTTGCTGCAACAAGCCAGCCAGTTTAATCACTCTGAAACCCTGTATGTTTCTTTGTCCATGTGACTTTTTAAAAAGCTTAGCTGGGATTACACCATCTGTTGTACTGTTTGTGTCTTCATATTTTGTCCACAGAGAAGCTCTCCTGGGAATTACAAGGTAAGTACAAATTATGTCTTTTTCCACTTAGCTTCTTGTGTTAATGATAATGTTTAAAAAGGCTTCTGCCAGCTGATGAATGTTTCTGCTTTACCTTGTGAGTTGTGAATGAGGTGTGTACTCTTGTATCTAACCACACAGTAGTTCCGGATTGTCACATCTGGCTGCCGCTGAAGATGCTTTCAAAAGCAGATTCCATTTGCCTTTGGAATAAACTTGTTTTCTCATAATCTCTGAAGTAACAGTTGAGGTGTTTGAGGCAGGTGGTGTTAGACTTGTATAACTGCACATCTGTAGGAAGTTTCAGCTTTATTAATTCATGTGAGGATCAGGAAGCTAGAATTTGAGCTGTGTCCTTTGGAAGATAGCTTTTTGTTTTCCATTTCCCATAACTAATTTAAATGTTAAGAGCATAAAAATGAGTGAACAGGATTCCTGCCTTCCTGGTATTGAAAGAAGTAAAGACTTTGTGAAAGGTTTCTCTCTCTTACCCATCTAACTAGCCTCACTGACCCAGACCTCATGGGTAGTTCATTATCCTGTCTCCATCTTGCCCATCTAGACTCACCTTCATTGACCCATACTTCATTAGTTGTTCTTCATTGTCCTGTGATAGTGGTACTGATCCATCTGTGTTTTTATTGCTCAGATATTTCATACAAAATGCTCATAGATGCTAAGAAATGAACTATAAACTCCCCCCTCCCCAAGAACACAGGTTAAAAGGAAGATGGCCAATAATACAACAGTCAAAACCTGTTTTGAGTACTTTGAAGGTTTTATGAGATCACAAAGTAGGAGCTGACTTCAGACATAACACATTTAAGATTATATAAACAGTGTCATATGGTAAGAATAAGTTACTATTCCACCTACATGTGTGTCCTAGTTCACAGTATAACTATGGGTCAGAGTAAAAGGGGGTGCGGGGAGCTGGGAATGTAGTTTGGTTGGCACAATGCTTGTCTAGCATGCATGAAGCCCTGACTTCAGTCCACAGCACCCAGTATAACCAGATCTCACACTTAGAAGGTGAAGGCAGGGAATCAGAAATTGAAGGCCATCCTCGGCTGTCGGAGAAAGCTGCTTTGAGCAGATGTTTCAGCTCTGGGGAAAACTTAGTTGTTTAGAAGACAGAAAAACAGGCAGAATGAAGAGTGGCTGTGCAGAGCGCTGTGGATCAAGGGACTATGCATGGCAAATGAAGGCAACTCTGGCTGGAGGTACTAGGTAAGAATCGGTCTAGTACTGGGTGTGGTGCACACCTTTGATCCCAGCACTCTGGAGGCAGAGGCAGGCGATCTCTGTGAGTTCCAGGACAGCTATGATTACACAGAAAAACCGTCTCAACAACAACAACA
>NC_022012.1:74295164-74301454 GCF_000317375.1 Microtus ochrogaster | reverse complement strand
CTGGGATTAAAGGCGTGCGCCACCACCGCCCGGCCGAGAATTTAATTTTTATTTGGAAAGAACCTGAGAACTATGGAAAGAGGAAGAATGTCACTTAATTTTGTAGTTTGAAATGATCACACTTCTGTGTGTGGAACAAAATTACAATAATAGCACACGAGAAGATAAACGAAGTGAGCTGTTTGGTGAGGAACACCAGCTTGGATTCCCACTTGGCCATGGAGGTGACACAGACGGACTTAAGAAGAACCTTGGCAGAAGATTTGAGATGGAAGATGGTAAAGGGTCTGAGTGAGTGTTAGTGCCCTGGATCAGCTCATCATACCTTGAGACGAAGACCTCTGGGGAGGAAAATCTACCTTGAATGCTGTTGCAGGCTGCACATAGCATTTACTCACTTGTGACCCCTCGCTCCATCCTGGCTCCCGTATCTGCTGTCTGTCTCATGCTGTAACTTCCTGGATGCCTGCTCTTTGATTCTTTCTCTGCTCACAATCCATCCTCCTACCCTCTGATACCCATGGTAAACCCCATCTGTTTCCTAAAGCCCTCCAAAGCCCCACAAGAGCTAGGCTGCCCCTCCCCAGTGCATTTTAAAGTGTTCAAACTTGAAAATTTAAACTGTAACTAATTTCCTCTGTGGCCTTTGCTATTCTTCAGAAAGAGACCCTCGGAATCTCCAGACTAGAAGCCAGATCAGGGTTGTAGAGAAAACAGTTATTAGGGATGCAGCTGTCAGGTGGAGGATTGGGAGAGGGATTGTTATGTCTGTATTTCAAGTGGACGAGAATTTACACTGGAGCCTCAATAGAACCTGGCCTTTTCCTTCTCTATAATTCAAAATTCAAGGGTAGCTGATACTGAAAGATAAGTCTGAGGATGGTAAAACCTGCTGAGCTTTCCTGAACTTCCTGGAACATCCTTAGACCTCACAAGTGCCCAGTAAAAATAAGCCAGCAGGGCAGATTTTACCCCAAGACTTGCCTGATCTTGGCCGTAGAGAGGCATAATGAGCCATCCACTGACGTGCAGTGACGCGGATTCGGGCAGAAAGACACTGATGAGAACAGACAGACTGGAGAGGAGATGTGGGAATTAAGGGCTTTGGCCACCTGCTCTCACTTGACCTGCCTGCTCCCAGATTACCCACTCAGCCTCTCTACATGAGGCCATCCTGTTGGGAACAGGACGGCCAAACAGTGACCCCAAGCAGCAGGGCTTTGTTGTCATCCTGTCAGTGCTGACAGGTTGTGTCAGGCCAAAGGTGAGCCCTAGTCCAGCCAGGCTCCTGAGTGTTAGCACAGTGCCAGGCTATGATGAGGAATTTAGTTTATAGGTAGTTGGGAGCTTGAATTCTGTGTGAAAGTATTGAGGTTTGTTGTTGTTGTTATTATTGTTGTTTTGGTTTGTTTTTTTACGGCAGTGAACTCGATATTAAACCCTGGATAAAGACGAGGAATGAAGATGCATTTTGAATTCTCAAATTTCAGCCTTGGTAGATACTGTAGACCAGTCCTGATTAATGACCTTACCATAGTGCTTGAAAATTACAAATGTTCATATCTTCAACAGCTTGTCATAGCCAGGCTTTTTAATTTGAGCCATTCGTGGCTGGGTGTGTGTTGGGTCACTGTTTTACTTTATATACCTTATGACTAAAGAGGTTAAATAATACATCCTATATCTATTGACCATTTGTATATCCTAATGAGAATTTAAAACTTCCTATTGTGCCAGGCGTAGTGGCGCACGCCTTTAATCCCAGCACTTGGTAGACAGAGGCAGGCGGATCTTTGTGAGTTCGGGGGCAGCCTGGTCTACAGTGAGTTCCAGGACAGTCAAAAGATTACGTAGAGAAACTCTGTGTCAAAAAACCAAGAAGAGAAAAGAAAAAAACTTTCTATTGTTTGTAGAATTCATTGTGTAGGCTGAATATGAGTCCTTTGTCAGGAGATATTTTGCAAATCTCATTCCCCATTTCGTGGTTGTCTTTAAACTCTGGTGACTAAGACTTCTAGCTTTAATCTGGTTTATCGGTGTTTCCTTCTTGGTTAGCCTTTGTCTTTGTGTGCACCTGTGTACTGGTAGTACTGGGGACTCGCAGGGCTTTCTGCCTGCTGTGACGCGCTCTGCCACTGAGCTGCATAGCCCAGCCCTCTTCTCACTTCCATGTTAAGACAGAGCCTCACTCACTTGCCCTGGCTAGACCTAAACTCATTCTGTAACCCAGGTTGGCATTGAACTTGCGATCCTCCTGCCTCAGTCTTCTAAGTAGCTGTGGTTATAGACGTGTGCGACCAAGACTGGCTAATGTGTAATGTGTAACATTAGTGCTTTGTAAACTTCTCTAAGACACCTTCATTTTGGGTATCCCGGAGCAAGGCATTGCTACAAGCTGGGACAACATGGAGATGACCTAGCACCATACCTTCCACAATGAGGTGCGTGTGGTCCCCAAGGAACACCCCATCTGTTCTCTGAGGCTCCCCTGAACTCTAAGAGCAAAAGATGAAAAGATGACCCAGCCGCATGGTGATGATGCACAACTTTAATCCCAGCAGTCAGGAGACAAAGGCAGGTGGATCTCTGTGAGCTTGAAGCCAGCCTGATCTACAGATTGAATTCCAGGACAGGCCCCAAAGCTACAGAGAAACCCTGTCTCAAAAATCAGAAAAAAAAAAAAAGAAGAAGAAAAATGCTTCTGGGGCCGGGCGGTGGTGGCGCACGCCTTTAATCCCAGCACTTGGGAGGCAGAGGCAGGCGGATCTCTGTGAGTTCGAGACCAGCCTGGTCTACAAGAGCTAGTTCCAGGACAGGAACCAAAAGCTACAGAGAAACCCTGTCTCAAAAATCAGAAAAAAAAAAGAAGAAGAAAAATGCTTCTGTGTACACCTTTTCTTGACAGAACCTAACTATTGCAGGAAAACAAACATCAGACAACATTGGCATCACCTTGTGTTTTGTTTCATTTTAGTTTTTGTTTGTGTTTTGTTTTGGTGCTTTTGACTCAAGATTTAAAAACTGGTAGAATGAAGACAACTGCAGTTGGTTGGAGTAAGCAGCCTCAAAGTTGTACCATGGGACTGAGGAGTAAGATTTTTTTTATTGTTTTTTTTGTCATTGTTTTTGTTTTGGGTTTTTTTGTTTTTGTTTTTCAAAGCAGGGTTTCTTAGTAACTCTGAAGATAGTTCTAGAACTCACTATGTAGACCAACCAGGCTGGCCTTGAAATCACAGAGTTCCACCTCCTTTGCCTCCTGAGTGCTGGGATTAAAGGCATGCACCACCACTGCCCATCTGTGGCTGAGAATTGATTGTACGTTGCTTTTTTGTTTAATACACACACCAATAAACTACATGGTTAAGGAAGTTATTCATCCTCCCAAAACCGACCCTACTCTGGGAAGGATGATGACCAAGTCTGTGTCCCAGATCTGCACAGGGGAGGTGGCAGCACAGGGGAGGTGGCAGCACTGCTTTTGTGTAGATTATATGCATTACTGGTTTTTAAAAATCTTCTGCTATGGTGGTTTGAAAGAAAATGGCCCCCATCGAGAGTGGCACTATCAATAGGTGTGGCTTTGTTGGAGGTAGTGTGTCAGTGAGGTGGTGGGCTTTGGGGTCTCCTATGCTCAAGCTACTCTCAGTGTGGCACACAGTTGCTTCTGTTGCCTGTGGGTCAAGATGTAGAAATCTCAGCTCCCAGCACCATGTCTGCACTGCCATGTTCCTCTCCAAGATGATAATGGACCGAACCACTGAAACTGTAAATCAACCCCAATTAAATGTTTTCCTTTATAAGAGTTGCCATGGTCATGGAGTCTCTTCACAGCAACAGGAACCCTAAGACATCTGCCTTAATACCTTTTTACTTTTGTTTTTAATTTTGAGTAGCCAGTCATAATGCCCTCCTTTTTTGTCCCCCACCTTGAGATTATAAACTTTTGGTCTCCCTGGGAGTGGGTGGAGATGTTTATGCATCCAGAGGCTCACCTGCACACTGACTTGAGACCAGTTTAGTAAAAGTGAACACCTTACAAACCAATAGAAAAGAAGTGTTTGTTTTGGGTAGAGAGATGACTAACTAACCTGTTTTGAACACTTCCTGCTCTTTCAAAGGACCTGGGTTTAGTTCTCAGCACCCACATGGTGGCTTACGATTGTAACTCCAATTCCAGGGCATCTGATGCTGACTTCTAGTCTTGAAAAGCACTAGATGACACACATATACATAACACACAGGCAGGTAAAACACTCATAAGTATGCTTTTTTTAAAATTAAAAAATAACATATATGTTATACATTGTATATATATATGGAAATATATATTTGTTTTTTTGTTTGTGTTTTGTTTTGTGGGGCGTTTTTTGTTGTTTGTTTGTTTTGTTTTTTTCTGAGACAGTTTCTTTGTGTAGCCAAGAGTGGCCTGGAACTGGCCATATAGACCATGCTGGCCTTGAACTCACAGATACTCGCCTGCCTCTGCCTGCCCCCTTGTGCTGAGATTAAAGGTGTGTGCCAGAGCTCTG
The DNA here is from genome assembly GCF_000317375.1 of Microtus ochrogaster. Taxonomy (NCBI): domain Eukaryota; kingdom Metazoa; phylum Chordata; class Mammalia; order Rodentia; family Cricetidae; genus Microtus; species Microtus ochrogaster. The sequence goes on along the minus strand of NC_022012.1, from coordinate 74,296,925 downwards.
TTGTTTCACTCTGCCATTTGCGTCTAGAATTGCAGGATTGAAATTAGTGTATGGTGTGAAGTAGAGGTCATTTTTCTCCAGTTCTGAAGGTCATTTACACTAAGCAAGTGTACTACCACTGCCCTGCACCTTCAGACACAAGACTGTTTCATTTTGCCCTCAAAGTGGACGTCAGGTTGATCAGAACATTTACTAAGAGGTCTTTTCCACTGTTCTGCAGAGCACACTTTTATCACCAATCAGGGTTCTGTGTGGTGTGGCGTCTCTGGTTGGTTTCATCCTTTGGACCTTTTGAAGGGCCTTGTGTCACTACCGCACTTATTTTTTCTGTTTGTTGGTTGTTGGCTGGGCAGTTTTATTGTTGCTTGTTTGTTTTCTTTAGTTTTGGGGAAAGGGTCTCACTCTGTAGCCCTAACTGTCTCAGACCTCAATATGTAGACCAGACTGACCTTCGACACACAGAGATTCTCCCCAAGTGCTAGATTAAAGGTATGATGTCTGGTAGTCTGTCTGTCTCTCTGTGTCTGTGTGTCTGTCTCACTTTCTCGTGTCTCCCCTCTTTTCTCTCTCTCTCTCTCTCTCTCTCTCTCTCTCTCTCTCTCTCTCTCTTTTGTTTTTTGTTTTTAAGATTGCACTGGAGCCACCGGTCAGTGGTGGCACACACCTTTAAACCCAGCACCTGGGAGGCAGAAGAATCTCTGAGTTTGAGGCTAACCTAGTCTGCAGAGTGAAAAAGAAAACCTGTCTCAAAATAAAAAACAGAAAAATAGAAAAAGAAAGAAAGAAAGAAAGAAAGAAAGAAAGAAAGAAAGAAAGAAAGAAAGAAAGGAAGAAAAGGTTGCACTGGGGCTGGGGAGATGGCTCAATGGCTAAGAACACTTCAACACTTCCTGTGCTTACAGAGGCCAAAAGTTAGAATCCAAACCCCATGTTGAGCAGCTCATAACATTCTTACCTCTGTGGGAACCGGCGCACACATCACCTACATTCATAAAACACACATTAAAAAATAAAAGCCCTAGGGTTTGGAGAGATGGCTCAGTGATGACTCGGTGGTTAAGAGCACTGACTGCTCTTCCAGAGGATCCGGGTTCAATTCCCAGGAGCCACATGACAGCTCACAACTGTCTGTAACTCCAGTTTCAGGGGACCTGACACCCATAGCAAAACACCAATGAACATAAAGTAAAAATTAAAAAAAAAATCCCCTAGATTTTCTTGGTTCTTTGTAACCCATTTAATTTTAGAATTAGCATGGCAATTTACACCAAAAAATGTGATAGGATTATGATCTTTCAGATCTGTAAATCACTTTGCAGAGAATTACATATTGAAGTTTGTCATCTTCCAGCAAGGAATGTTCCTCCATTTAATCTAGTAGCTTTTGGTTTTCTATGTAGAGGTCTTACACATACCGTGTTAGATTAAGACCTTGGTGGTGAATATAATGTCAATAAACACCAATGTTCTATTTTTAAAAGTTCAATCTTAATTTTTTTCTTTTGTTTTTCACAACAAGGTTTCTCTGTAGCTTTGGAGCCTGTCCTGGAACTAGCTCTAGTAGACCAGGCTGGCCTCCAACTCACAGAGATCCACCTGCCTCTGCCTCCTGAGTGCTGGGGTTAAAGGTATGTGCCACCATCGTCCAGCTCAATCTTAAATTTAAAAAATGCCTTTACATGGTTTATTGTTCATATATAAGGATATAGTTTACTGGGGGCTGGAGAAATGGCTCAGAGGTTAAGAGCATTGCCTGCTCTT
>NC_022012.1:74292241-74292930 GCF_000317375.1 Microtus ochrogaster | reverse complement strand
TAGAACTCGTAGAGATCTGCCTGCCTCTGCCTCTTGACTGTGTATCCAGTGTCCCTTCTAAATTAGGCTACAAATTCTAAGAGTTTTGCTTATAGATTCTTTTGGACTTTGCTCCTATAACTGTGATCTACCAGAATGATGGTTTTCTTTCTTTCCAATCTGTATGTATACCTTTTCTCCTTGCACAAGCTAACATCTGGTGCCACGTGGGACAGAAGAGACAGTTGCCCTGTTTCAGCACCAGCCTTGAGGACATTGCTCAGTATTTCACTTTGAATGGGGTGTTTGCTGAGGATGGTTAAGGATATTCTTCACTAGGCTGAGAAAGTTGCTTTTTAGTTCTGAGCTGCTGTGACTTATGGAGTTTTGCTTTGTTTGTCTTTGTTTGGGGGTTTGTTTGTTTTTATCGCTCTAAGTAAGAAGCCCAAAGCCTCATCAGAGCAGGCAAATATTCTCCCACTGAGTTGTATCCCCAGCTCCATGTTTCTTAAAAATAATAGAGAGGGGGTTAGAGTTGTAGCTCAGAGGTGGAGTGCTTGTCTAACAAAGCAAAGCTCTGGGTTTGGGCCTCCACTCCAGAAAATAAAATAGCAGGGAGATGGCTCAGTGGTGAGAACACTTCCTGCTTTAAGGGGACCAGAGTTCGGTTCCCAGCTCCCATGTCAGGGAGATGGCTCAGTGGTAAGAAC
>NC_022012.1:74290018-74292141 GCF_000317375.1 Microtus ochrogaster | reverse complement strand
TTATTTTTCTTTAAAATTTTTGTTACATTTAGTGTGTGTGTGTGTGTGTGTGTGTGTGTGTGTGTGTGTGTGTGTGTATGCAGTGCATGTGTGGAGGTCAGAGGGCAACTTGCAGGAGAATGCACAGGTTTGGATTACCAAACCAGGAAAGTAATTGAAAAACAAATCTTGTAATATTTTGGTAAGTTTACAGTTTTGTATTGTGCTCTATTCGTAGCTATCTTGGTGTGCATGCAGCCTGTGGGCACAGCAGGGACATGCCTGGTAATACATGCCATGGACATGAAACAGTCAGTACAGATGCTCTGGGTTTTCCTCCTTCCTTCCCCATACAGCACTGGCCGCTTCTTCTTTCCCTTCCAGCTTTGGGGCCTCCACACAGAAGAGTGTGGCCTGAGCCTGGTTCTGAGGACTCTACGCCCTCTCGCTACAACCAGGCCACTTGCTCAGTTCTTCTGAGACAGCTTCACCGTCTCTGGCAGAATGAATGTCCTTGATGGTGTCCCCTTTAAGGTACCCAACGGCCTTGTGATGGACACAGAACCCCACCCTGCTCCAGAGATCAGTGTCCGGTACTGTAGAGAACTCCTCCTGGGCTCGATGGTAAGTGAGTCTGTGTCTAGCTATCCTTGGATCTGACACCTGAGGCTGAGCCCCTGGGGCCTGCCTCATGAGGTTTGCTTTCCAATAGTCTAGGGAGTCTGAAAATAAGCCAGTAGGCTCCATGGAGAAGGCAGGTGTGTGGGTGGTGTTGTTTCCTAGGTCACCTGAGAGCCTGTCTGTGTGAGCGGCCTCTGTGAATTGCTTGTCCCTGCCAGTGTGCTCCACCTCATCCCCTCTTCCCTCTCAGCTGTTAGAATCACTCTTAGTAATAAGACTCCATTTCCAGAATCTTCTGTTAAAAAGTACAGGTAATGCCAGGCGTGGTGGCACACGCCTTTAATCCCAGCACTCGGGAGACGGAGGCAGGTGGATCTCTGTGAGTTCAAGACCAGCCTGGTCTACAGAGATAATTCCAGGACAGCCAGGGTTACACAGAGAAACCCTGTCTCAGAAAAAGAAAGAAAGAAACATTCTGTGGGCATATTAGGGGGAATAGTTGTCCACAGCCCAGCACGCTGGCTGGGGCCTGAAAGGACCTCAAACCTCTTCCGCTGTCCCGCAGTGGTGGTGCATGCAACCTTGGGGTAAAAGTGAATTAACTTTCTACATAATCAAATTTACTTAACGACTTTCAGGGAGAGATATGCTGCATTTGCATTTATACTTAAATATGAGGCTGTAGCTGTAGCTTGGGGCAGAGGAAATGCCTATATCATAGCATACATGTATCATAAGGTAGACACAAATCCATACAACTTAAAATTTAAAAAATTGCCAAGAACTTTGAAGCTGATCTGGGGCCTCCATGTATGGTAGCACATACTATCTAATCCAAGCACTTTAGAGGCTGAGGCACGAAGATCCTGAGTTCTAAGACAGCCTAGACTACAGAGTGAGACCTGTCGAAACAACAACAAAAAGAATCTGATTCAGCTTTATTTAGTTTGCACATGAGAAATCCAAGGTGCAGAGAACAAAGATGATTTATTCAGTAACCGCCCAAGGCACGACTGCCATCTAGTCCTGCTCTTCAGATCATTCTGTGGTAGCTAAGAGTCGGTCCTAACACAGGAGAGATAGTGTAAAAAACAGCTTAGGAAGCCGGGCGGTGGTGGCGCACGCCTTTAATCCCAGCACTCGGGAGGCAGAGGCAGGCGGATCTCTGTGAGTTCAAGGCCAACCTGGTCCACAAGAGCTAGTTCCAGGACAGGAACCAAAAAAGCTATGGAGAAACCCTGTCTCGAAAAACCAAAGAAAAAAAAAGAAATGGTTATTCTAGGACTGAAGCAAAGGATATATAAGCTACACCTGGGTGAAGTGGAGAGGCTCCAGTGGCCTCCAGAGCACACAGCAGGATACCAGGTCCTGCTCTTTGTGCACAGCTCTGACTGTCCCTGTAGCCTGCACTGTGGCCTCTCTAACTCTGGCTCAGGCCTGTGATACAACTGTGGCTGGCCTATATCTTAGTATATAGACAAGGCTGGTCTAGAACTCGTAGAGATCTGCCTGCCTCTGCCTCT